>NC_056744.1:976638527-976746027 GCF_019279795.1 Protopterus annectens
ATGGGGGCTTGCCCCATTGCAGAAACATAGAAAAAAGGTAGATTTTCATTGTTTTCCAAAGTTTGAGTTTTCGGAAACTCGGTCATATTGTCTCCACAATATGAATTTCAAATTTCTGAAAACCTGAACCTCTGACATAGACCTATATATATATATATATATATATATATATATATATATATATATATAAATGTATGCTACATTTTTTAAATATCTTGTGATATTTGGCAACTGAAGGGATTCCCACAGTTTTGGAATAAGTACAGAGAAGTTGGTCACTAGAAGAGAGTTTAGTTTGTGGGGTTTGAAGTGAGGGGTTGGTGGGATGTCAGGAGTGGAGGTTATAGGATTAGGATGTATAATACATATATAGGATATATATATGTGTGTGTGTGTGTGTGTGTGTGTGTGTGTGTGTGTGTGTGTGTGGATGTACATACAGTACACATAATATGTAAATTAGGTTTGAAAATGTAGACAGTGTTATTTGTAGGTAGCTGTTGATATGTAAGTAATAGTGGATGCTGACATGTTTACTAACATTGCAAGTTGTATTCTACTTGTAATAACCCACTGATGTCTATGTATAATGTCTAAGTGTGAGAGGAAAGCAAGGCTGGGGGATTGTTCAGAAAGCATGTTGCAGTCTTTTGATGTAACTCTCTACATTTTTTTAAATATCTTGTGATATTTGGCAACTGAAGGGATTCCCACAGTTTTGGAATAGGTACATAGAAGTTGGTCAGCAGAAGAGAGTTTAATTTGTGGGGTTTGAAGTGAGGGGTTGGTGGGATGTCAGGAGTGGAGGTTATAGTTTCATTGTCTTGTAAGGTTATATGCAGTATATACTGAGAATTTAGTGTAGTTAATCAATCAACCTTTGTCTTGGAGGTATGAGGAAATTGGAGTACCCACAATAAACCCACTTATACACACGGAACCATACAGACTCCACACAGATAGTGAGCAGATATCCGAAGTGAATGCCAGACTCTTGAACTATGAGGAAAATATCTTACCACTGAGCTAGATTGCTGCTTATGTTTATAATTATAAGGTGCCATCAAAAGCAGACTAAAAGTTACATAACAAAAGAACTGCAGAAGCCACAAGAAATAAAATATAAGGTGAGATCTGCAAATTACAGGTGTGGCCTTAGAGTCACAACTGAGTACCTTAAGATGTGTTAGGTTGAAGTTATGCATAATTTGGACACACTTCGTTACATGTATTTATCAATTACATGTTTGACTTCTGGACACTACAGTGTTTTGACAAATAGTGAATGTCGGTAGAGATGTGGCTACTCTGAGACAGAGGGATGGACACTGAAGGAAGGGAAGAAAATTGACAATAGTACTGTACAATACATGGCAAACATTATACCATTATACTTATGATGACAGTAATGTATGTAATGTGATATGCTGAATATGAATTTTACTAGTCTGTTAACCAGTACTTTTCCAACCAATATGGAAATTGATGAGCAAACTTTATCTTCAACATCGCTAACAATTCAGGGCTGAGAAAGTTTTCCTTCAGATGTTGTTCTTCTTATTTTCATTTTATTTCTCTTGTTCGTTTCTTTTGTGATGATTCACAAAATCACTCCTTTTATGATAAGAAGCTGTTTAATTTGATTAATATTTATAAACTAGATTTAACAAAAGATATTTGTTTAAATTATTTCTAGACTTTTTTATTTCTAGCATAAAGATGTTTCTGTTTTTTGTCAAGAATCCTGTCAGAAAAAAATTCCCAGTACCTACTGCCAAGGGTAGGCATCAAGTTCCTAGACAGTCTTTCTTTTGAGGCTGAGATCTACAACATACTGTATATTTAACACTGAACATTAACTGTTACACATGCAGAGTCGACACAGTATTTTCACTACTTCTATGAAATACCAGTGCTTTTGTTACTGTAGCAGAAAATAAAACAGTACATAAACTTTTATAGAGATGCATACTCACTGGAGAAGGATTTTAAATACTTAGATCTGCTTTTCACTGAAAGCTGTTTTGTTCACTTTTAACCCTCGTATGACCCAAATCTCCTGAGATCAGATTTTGTAGACGTAAAATGGACTACGGGTCGTATTTTTTAATCAGCTTTTTAGCTTCAAACACATCTGTTTAATGCTGAGCTGAGAGATATCACAACTTCAGAGGCATGTCTAGAGCACAAATATAAGATCCTAGCTACAGGTAATAGAAATAAGGCTGTGACAGCTGTGTATGTGTACCTGGAAAAATAACATATGCTCCTTGTCCTATTACTGCTTATGCACATCATAGCAAATGTTCAATAAAGGCTTCACATGACTTTGCCCTAATATCTCCTCAAAAATATCTAAGATTGGTCCTCCAGTGCACAAAACAGTGATCAGAGGGTTACTTTATTGGCATCTGTTCAAGATTAGTTTTCTCATGTAGGGTTAAGACCCCAGCATATCCCTTGCTACTTAAAATATAATTACCTCTGAAGTCACCATTCTCTAGAGAAAAGGCATTTTTTTGTACAATAAACCATAAATTTTTCTTTGAAAAATTGAGAAAAATAATTTTCAGAATAGACTGATTTGATTAGTATTATTTTAGCACATATTTTAGCTGAAAAATACCATGCCTTTGCCACAGCAAGAGGAAATAAAACATTTAACTTCTACCCGAAAGATGATTTAATGGGCATTAAAAAAGTAAAGCTTGGACATTCAGAGCCATGTGCGAAATGGAAATAAAAATGTAACACCTGTCTTAATCATTACTTAAAACAAAATGTGGTGTTGAAAATCTAGTTTAGGAATAAATACATTTTGGGTCATGCCAGGGTTAAAACTGAACAAAATAGCTTGCAAACGAGTGACTACAAAGTTCAAAGTGGCTAATAACATTTATACCATTTTTTCTTATGAATAGTGTCTAAGAACATTTTCAAGTTATGTCTGAAAGATGATTTTATGCAGGAATCAGAAATGTGGTCTTTAAGTTACAAAAATGCACTTGCTGAATGTTTGGATGTGTCCCATTAGATACATCTGGGACTTTGGAATAAGTATTTACAAATACAAGACCTCTAGTATTTCACTTCCAAAAGTCAGCGTGGGATCCCTGCAGGAAGGAAAATTGTAAATGTTGTGAGAAAGCTAAATGAAGCAAAGTTCACAATCTTAGAAACTATTGATAGCTTACAACATGTCCAAGGTTAGGTAGTATACATTAAGAACTCAATGAATGGATAAAAATCTAGAGCAAACTTCAGGGTTTGCTCTTCACTGATAAAACAAAACGTTCCTATAGATTATGCATGCCTTTACAAGTGTAATGATTTACATCTACATTGAAGAGTTAGAATCCTCTGCAGTACTATTTTAAACTAGATAGGAGATGCTGCATCATACAGTTATTGAAGAGAAACAGAAAAAGATGTATTTTCCCCTCAAAATGATATAATGGTATACTCACCAAGGCAAAGAAGTCAACAGGAAAAAGCACAAGAGTAGATGAGAGGCTGAAGGAGATGAAGATAATGAAGATATTCAGCCTGAAATGGGCACAAAACACCACAAAGTGCACTGTAGTGAGTTTCAGTGCCTGCTGCCTGGGAGCAGTGACGGGAGCACATTGTAGTGAGTTTCACTGCCTGCAGCCTGGGAGCAGTGATGGGAGCACATTGTAGTGAGTTTCAGTGCCTGCAGCCTGGGAGCAGTGACGGGAGAACATTGTAGTGAGTTTCAGTGCCTGCAGCCTGGGAGCAGTGACGGGAGTACATTGTAGTGAGTTTCAGTGCCTGCAGCCTGGGAGCAGTGACGGGAGAACACTGTAGTGTGTTTCAGTGCCTGCAGCCTGGGAGCAGTGACGGGAGCACATTGTAGTGAGTTTCAGTGCCTGCAGCCTGGGAGCAGTGACGGGAGCACATTGTAGTGAGTTTCAGTGCCTGCAGCCTGGGAGCAGTGACGGGAGCACATTGTAGTGAGTTTCAGTGCCTGCAGCCTGGGAGCAGTGACGGGAGCACATTGTAGTGAGTTTCAGTGCCTGCAGCCTGGGAGCAGTAACGGGAGCACATTGTAGTGAGTTTCAGTGCCTGCAGCCTGGGAGCAGTGATGGGAGCACATTGTAATGAGTTTCAGTGCCTGCAGCCTGGGAGCAGTGATGGGAGCACATTGTAGTGAGTTTCAGTGCCTGCAGCCTGGGAGAAGTGACGAGAGCATGGTGCACAGGGACTAACAACCGTGGTACTGTGATATACAAGGAGAGACAGTCTGTAAATGAAGTAGGAAGGCTGCACAAAGGAGAGCATCAGCAGCAAGTCTTTATAAATAAAGTGATGAAGCAAAACAGCACGCTGTAGAAAACAGCATAGATTACAATGGAGATGGGAAGTTACAAACAGTCTGATCAAGCACTGTATGCAGACTGCATTGCATGGGAAGGAAATGGATGAGAAAGTATTCTTAAAATGTCTAAATCACAAGATGAAGACCACCACCTGACATCCATCAAGAAGTACGCTATTCATATCGGATCGTACTTTCTACTAAGAAGGTAATAATAATGCCTTGATATTCTCCAATTAAGAAGACGAGAATATCTAACTTAAATGCAGATGAAGATTAATATATGAAAACAAGCGACCAACATATTGTGTTTTGGCATTAAGGTACTCAGTTATGTCTTGTGTATCTAAATTAATACCTAGTTATTCATATCTAAAACTCTATCTTTATCTATCAATCCATATATCTACACCAACAATCACACAACACACATACACACACACACACACACACACACACACACACACACAATTGCTTTTCATAAGGTTTTCCCTTTCATTAACTAAACACAATTCTAGTTTTATTTCTATTTATTATACTAAATTTGTTATTGTATATACATTTATTGAATGTTGTGAATGTTGTTAGTGACAGTTCTTTATCTTTTTTTTCATTGTACTGAGTTTGTACTCTCAGACTGGGTCTGAAAATGATTCATTAGAATCAATGTCTTACCCTGGTAAACAAATACAAGCAAATAAAAAAAATAAATACAACCAGACACCTGTGGCCAAGTCATGACTAAAAAGGATCCATAAACCAGCCACCTCAACTTGTTAACAAATGGTAATCTAAATTAAAATGAAATGTCATAGTTATTGGTACTGTGATATGTTTTATTTTGTTCTTCACTGCCAAAGTTATTGGAGGAGGATTCATAAAAGTTCTTGTGTGGCACATATTGGCATGTTCTTACACTGATTTATGCTATGCAGTGCTGTTGGAGAAGTATCCATCCAGTTTATAAATGCCAGCAATATTGCTTGAAATAAACTGTTGTAAAGGAGTTACACTGATGTGTACCATGCGGGTCTATATTAGATCACTGAACACTTAAAAAAGTGAATGGTGATTAATCAACCCTATGTAAGCGAAAGCTTACAATGTCGAACTGTCAGAACAGCGATTCACTGTTCCAACAAAAAATAAATAAATAAATAACAAAACACTTTAAACATTACAGTAAGTGGGGAGCTTTGCCCCCACACCCCCCTACTTAAATATACCAACTCCGAGACCACGCTACAGTGCCAAAAATGGCAAAGTAACGAAGCGGCCAAGCAAATTCTTTCCCAGGGAAAGAATTCACTTAAAAGCCGCTTCAATATTTTGCCGTTTCAGTCTTTTAAGTTCAACCAAGATGCATTCGAAACAATGCGTCTTCGGTCTTCTAATAGGAATCCTACCATGCATGAAGAGTATGGCATAATACAATGCCCTTGACACATTGGTCATAATTCTTGCAGGATGGGGGTGCAGTACACCTGGAGCTGTCCACATACCGTATGTCTATGGTGTACAGTATAGTGCAGTATAGTGCAGTACCCCTAGCAGGGGATCAATATCTTCCTGTATCTCTGGCATTTAGAATTACAGCTGCTATTCTGTGCTATATAGATGTGAGCCAGTACACTTTCTGATGCCTCTTCAACACCTGATCATGCCCCTGTCTTCCAGCAAGGTACTGTGGCATGCTTTACATGCCACTAGGTTATGTTATGTGTACAGCACCATGTGACCTGGATCATGCAGCCTGTATGCTAAGCAGCTGCATAGGTGCCCTGTCTAGGAACTGCTTAACACTGCCCTAATCAGGCATGGCATACCTGAGTGATTCAGAGCAGCATATACAATGTTGTGAGAAGGGATGGAGAGATACATACAGTTGAGCTCCTGGACAAGGAACACTACTATAATTATTATTATTATAAATATTATTATTATTATTATTATAGGGATGATGTGTGGTGCTTCTTCACACATTCTTGTGGATTATGATACAGAGGCGAGATGGTCCTGTGCAACAACCACTAGTGTTTTATTATAGGGAGGGAGGGGGACCCTGGACAAGCAGCAGTGCTGCAGTATGAGGTTCAAGGAGGGGTGTTCCTCAAAACCAACTACAAACAACAGTATACTTCAAATCTGGTGGTGGAAGAGATTATCCTAGAAAGCAAGTTGCTTACTAACTTCACATTTGGGGCACCACAACATCAACACTATGTATTGAAAGGATAAGGAAAATGGGAGCTTCATTTACTGCTTTTACCACCATTCCTATCAATTTCTGCCTTATTGCTTGGGCTACATAATGAGGGTCTTACTATAACACTTAGGAGAAAATATTAACCTAAAATATTTCATAGTGGATCAAAGGTTTTCGGATAAAAACAATAGCGGATCTACATTATCTAACACAAGCTGTCCTAGGGCAGACTACATTTTGTCATAAATCTTACCCATTAATGTACTCTTTATTTATCTTTTTTCACAAATTCATTCCCTGTTCTTATCTCTGTTTAATATATTATTTCTGTTCTAGCATTTCTGTACTCCTTTGTAGTTTTCAAATCATGTTTTAATAATAAGCATATAATTTATCCTCAGAAATGATTACATATCCATTATATTAATTGTTATTCCTTGGTTATATGATGTTTATTTATTTATTTTTGACAAAAGGGGAGACCCACTGAGACCAGATGATTTTCTTTTTCGAGTGGCCAAGATTTAATGACAAGAATTAGATATTTAATTCTGTACTTCTCTATTGCTGTTTGTGTATTTTGTGTTTTGCTCTGTTTTTCCATCTCATTTATGATATAACCTGTCTCCTATATGATGTAATCTGCATTTTATGAAGTTCTGAAAAGTGACAGAAAAAGTCACTAGATGAGGATATGAAACTGAACCATTTTACAAGTGCAAGGTCTGCAAACTAGTTAAAAAGCTGTAATGTTCCTACAAAACAATACATTTGTGTTGGTTAGAAGTAAAAAAAAGTAATAGGAGAAAGCAGGAAGCAGTGCTACTCATCCTAAAGTAGACACGTGTCATTATCATCATCATTTTCTTTCGGCTGTTCCCATTAGGGGTCGCCACAGTGGATCATCTGTTTCCATTTCTTCCTGTCTTCTGCATCTTGCTCTGTCACACCAACCACCTGCATGTCCTCTCTCACCACATCCATAAACCTTATCTTAGGCCTTCCTCTTTTCCTGTTACCTGGTAGCTTCATCCTTAGCATCTTTTTCCCAATATACTCAGCATCCCTCCTCAGCACATGTCCAAACCAACGTAATCGTGCCTCTCTGGCTTTGTCTCCAAACATTCCAACCTGGGCTGACCCTCTAATATATTTATTCTTAATCCTGTCCACCCTTGTCACACCCAGTACAAATCTTAACATCTTTAACTCTGCCACATCCAGCTCTAATTCCTGCCTTTTTGTCAATGCCACTGTCTCCAACCCATATAACATAGCTGGTCTCACTACCCTCTTGTAGACCTTCCCCTTCACTCTAACTGGTACTCGTCTGTCACAAATCACTCTTGACAATCTTCTCCACCCACTCCATCCTACCTGACTCTCTTTTTCACCTCTCTTCCACACTCACCATTACTCTGAACTATATTGATCCCAAGTATTTAAACTCATCCACCTTTGCCACCTCTACTCCTTGCATCCTCACCATTCCTCTATCCTCCCTCTCATTCACACACATATATTCTGTCTTAGTCCTGCTGATCTTCATTCCTCTTCTCTCTAGAGCATATCTCCATCTCTCCAGGGTCTCCTCCACCTGTTCCTTACTCTCACTACAGATCACAATGTCATCTGCAAACATCATAGTCCATGGGGACTCCTGTCTGATCTCGTCTGTCAATCTGTCCATCACCATTGCAAATAAGAAAGGGCTCATAGCTGATCCTTGATGACATCCGTCACTCCCACCGCAGACCTCACCGTTGTCACACTGCCCTCGTACATATCCTGTACCACTCTTACATACTTCTCTGACACTCCCAACCTCCTCATACAATACCACAACTCATCTATAGGCACCCTGTCATATGTTTTCTCTCAGTCTACTAAAACACAATGCAACTCCTTCTGACCTTCTCTGTACTTCTCCATCAACACTCTCGGAGCAAACATCGCATCTGTAGTGCTCTTTCCCGGCATGAAACCATACTGCTGATCACTAATCATCACGTCCCTTCTTAACCTAGCTTCCACTACTCTTTCCCATAACTTCATGCTGTGACTAATCAATTTAATCCCTCTGTAGTTACTACAGCTCTGCACATCACCCTTATTCTTAAAAATTGGTACCAAAACACTTTTTCTCCATTCCTCAGGCTTCCTCTCATTTTCCAAGATTTCATTAAACAATCTGGTTAGAAACTCCACTGCCATTTCACCTAAACACCTCCATGCTTCCACAGGTATGTCATCTGGACCAACAGCCTTTCCATTCTTCATCCTCTTCATAGCTATCCTTACTTCCTCCTTGCTAATCCATTGCACTTTATGATTCACTATCCCCACATCATCCAACCTTCTCTCCCTCTCATTCTCTTCATTCATCAGCCCTTCAAAGTACTCTTTCCATCTGCTGAACACACCCTCCTCATTTGTGAGTATGTTTCCCCGGTTATTGTTTATCACCCTAACTTGCTGTATATCTTTCACAGCTTGGTCCTTCTGTCTAGCCAACTGGTACAGGTCCTTTACTCCCTTCTTAGTATCCAACCTTTCATACAACTCTCCATACGCCTTATTCTTAGCCTTCGCCACCTCTCTCTCTCCTCCATGCTCCTCATCTCCTTGTACTCCTGTCTACTTTCTTCATCTCTGACAATCTCACTTCTTCTTTGCCAGCTTCTTTCTCTGTATACTCTCCTGTATTCCCTCATTCCACCACCAGGTCTCCTTGTCCTCCTTCCTCTTTCCAGATGTCACACCAAGCACCTTTCTAGCCATCTCTCTTACTAGCTCTGCTGTAGTTACCCAGCCACCCAGTGTCTGTCTTAACCCTTCCCTGAACATCACCTCACAATTACCCTTTGTCAATTTCCACCGTTTGATCCTTGGTGCTGCCCTTACACTCCTCCTTCTCTTCTTGATCACCAATGTCATCCTGCAAACCACCATCCTATGCTGCCTAACTACACTTTCCCCGGTCACCACTTTACAGTCTCCAATCTCCTTCAGACTGGCCCTCCTACATAGGATATAATCCACCTGTGTGCATCTTCCTCCACTCTTGTATGTCACCCTATGCTCCTCCCTCTTGTTAAAATACATATTCACCACAGCCATGTCCATCCTTTTCACAAAATCCACTACCATCTCACCTTCTGCATTCCTTTGCTTAATTCCTTTGCTTAGCTAAAAGTTTTATCAAAAAAGTGAACAGAAAGTTTTTTAATGTACATTAAAAGATATATGTATTTTGTATGTACTGTAAAGGGCAATGTGGGTAGATGATGCTGCAAAAAACTGGGAACTTTACTATAAGGACAAAGTAGTTGGTAGAAGAAGATGAAAGTTACAGAAAGTGAAAATGTGCTGCTGTGAAGGATGAATCTTGGAAGTACCAGTGCCACAATAACATCATGGTCATGTGATACAGTATGCATTACTATAGGTTTCATAGGTATTTGCTAGGTATACAGTCTAGGAGACCAGTAAGGAGCTAGATGAAATTCCTATTTGCCCCGAAGCAACGTCTGGTTAAGTGACTTGCTCAGTGTCACATAGTAGGAAAATGACGGTGGAAAGATTCAAACCCTGTACCCTTTCCACAGGAAGAAGCTCATTAACAAGTTAATGCTGTAATTCTCTGCACTAACTGCCTGACAAGAACAATCTCATGTGAGTACTTTGCCACATTAAGTGTAACTACATTATATTTACATTCATTCTGCAGCAAGCTTAACACAACTATGTGATGTTTGTTTTGCATGATTCTGTATAGGTTCTTGGGCAGCTTCTTGGTATGCAGTACAGAAGACCACTGAGGAGCCTAGCCCAAGTTTCCAATTGCCTCAAAGCACTTTGTTTAAGTGACTTTCTCAAGCCAATTGGAGGATAAGGGAATCAAACCCTGTACCACATGAATCAGCTGATTAATAGTTTATAGCCTTAATCTTCAGTGCTAATTGTAACAGCAGGACATTAGGAACCACACTAGGGTATGCTCTAATGCACAGACTGTATGAAAACTGTCTGTGCACTGAATCACAGTTGTTCGAAACATGGACTCTTCACAGAAGAGGAAATTCCTCTGCCATGATGTACTACAATCACTGCCCTGATTGTACTGCCCTGATTGTAAATGTAAAGGAGGTGCAGAGGGTTAAGATCCCTGCATGCAGGGTGTGGGGCAGAAAAAAGAAAAGTTAGAATGTGATTTTTTTCATAGAGATGCAGAGTCCAACAAAATAGTGAACAGAAGAATGTCCAGAACCCATTACATCCTTTATATTAAAGGACACTATACCAGAGAATCTAGTTGGCTGAGGAGTCAACAATGCCTCACCATCAGACTTCATTAGAGGTTCTTTTGTGGCTTGAAAAATCTTTGGAGTAGTCTGAAAAAGGAAGACATTTGAGACTCTGTTGTTAAGTCTGTTCACGTTCCTTGTTGCTGTTCTTAAATGTTCCTTGTTTCTGACTGTAGTTAGATTCAGAATAATTTACCCCAGTGGAGTCCCTTTTTTGGCTTTGGTGATAAGGCTGTTAGGACTCTTTCAATGCTCATAGGGGCAAGAAAGTCAATATGTAGCATGCTTGGGGTCTGTATTTGTAGGAAAGAGATGATATGTTAGCCTTCTGTACTCTCTTTCAGTCCCAGCAGTCATGTATAATTTCTTTGGTCACTGTTTCAAAGGTCCTCCGTCCCTCTGCTTTTAGATACAGCAGTCACCACCTATTCTGATAATCCAGGAGGTGGATGCAACAGTCATTAACTAAATCTTAGCTTATGGGTGCAACTAATTCCAGAACTGTGGTTTTAGTCTGTAACACTTTAATAATGGTCTCAGTATTCGAGATATAGACAATGGTCACTTCTGAAGTGCCACATAAGACTTGGATGAGTAATGCTGTAAGATGAATGTGCTTAACAACAATATCAGCCTTACAAGCCTTAACTACAAAGCCACAGGACATACTATAGCTGACCCAATAGACTGCAATATCAATAATCTTATTAGACTTGCCAGACAGCCAAAAAATCAAACCTCAGTTGGATCCTAATCTTCTGGCTTTTTCCCAATTAGGGGTCACCACAGCAGATCACCTGTCTGCTCATGATTGGCAGTGGAGTTTTACAATGTTGAGTTGCCAGCCTGGCACCCAACCTTCCATGGAAGGCACGCACACCTAGGGCCAATTTAGAGTATCCAATCCACCTACAGCATGTTTTTGGGAGGAAACTGGAGCAAACCCATGTGACCACAGGGAGGACATGCAGACTATGCACAGAAGGCACCCCAGCCAGGGACTGAACTGGAGAACCTCTTGCTGTGAGGTGGAAATGCTAACTGCTGCATCACCGTGTCCACCCTTCAGTTGGATCCTAATATCCTCTCCAAATAAGAAAAACAAAAATATCCAAACACAGAAAAAACTGAATGGAGTAAATAACCAAGAGCACTGCACCAAAAATAAAAATCCAACAGTTTTATTCCACCACGAAACTCTTATCGTGGTGGAATAAAACTGTTGTTTTTTTATTTTCGGTGCAGTGCGCTTGGTTATTTACTCCATCCTCTCCAAATAAAATAACATTCCATGGAACTTATCAGACAACCTATGTGCTGACTTACTAATCTTCATCATAATGTACTGAAGCAACAGCCCCAAAACACATAATTACAGCCTGGTAAGAAAACGTACTACTTTTCATGAAGATGCTTTTATTAATATACTACATCTCCTTAATTGTGAGTCATTAAAATACCCACCCCATTTATGATGATGCTGTCTCTGAGTTCAACCAACTCTTACTAGATGATCTAAACATACTACTCCCTTCAGAATAAAAAGAATTAAAATCCCATCTCTATCCTAGGCACCTCAACAACTCATGAAATGGAGACAAAGCATGGAAAGTCTGGACAGGCAATAAAACAGCTCCTGCTTTACTAACATACAGACAACTAAAAAAACCAACAAAAAGCTGCGGTAAATTAAAATAATAGAAAGTACCACTACCTAGCCTTCTGAGAATTCAACTGGTTAGAACTACCACATCACCTAGCTCTTTCTCAGCTAACTTCAATGCATATACTTCTCTATAAGCCGGAACATTGCATAGCCCTTAACAAATTAATACAACACTATCCCCAATAGAATTTTACATTGTAGAGAAAAATCACTAATCACAATAATCAAATCGCCTAATACTGCAGTGTGAGTTGCAGGTGCCTCAGCAGTATCCCCCAGGGTTTGGTGCGAAGTCCTGTCCTTTTTGGTATTTATTTCTAAGTTCTCCAAACAGAGATCTAAGACCTATGGCTAGCAAAGTTTACAGGTGACTGCAAACTGAGGGTTGTTGTTAAGTCACCCTATGACAAGCAAATCCTCCAAAATTAATTCTTCTTAGTAAAGTATTGTGCTAAAAATGGACTTGATCAAATGCTAAAATGAGCAGTACCATCACTTCTAGCAGAAACCCCTCCCCCTCATCAGGCTGTGTAGGCAACATGCCACTACAAAACAAAAATATTGTCAGAGACCTAGGTAGATTGTTGGTTTGATAACTTATTTATTTATTTATTTATTTTACATTTGTTGACCGGGATAGTCCGACTGGATATATGTCCATTTTCAGCGGAGTCCCGGGGAGAAAAGCTCCGACAGGGTTAACAATGACAGATAGTTACAGAGACATATTGACAATTTACATAAGTACAGTTCAAGAATCACCAAAATAAAATATTCAGTTTAATGATCATGATTGTTTAAAATCAGGGGGAGAGATGTGGAGACCTCAGAAAGGGGCTTTTACCCTTCCAAAGATGGCTTCACTTCACACAAATGCTAAACTATTACTACTTTCTACTTTTAAAGGCCAGTGAGATCCATCCACTTTATTCAGAAAATTGTACTAAATCACAAAGGAAACAGGATTTCGAAAACATTATTGTGTCAGGAATCAGCTCAGTCTTTGTCATCAGGAGGGAAACATGAATACCTAAAAGGTCAAATAGGGTGTGCAAATTCCAGAACTTGCTAAAGCTGTTTAGTTTCAGAGGATGAGCGGATAACAGCATCCAACTTGCAGTCATAAGTAAACTTGGTCAGCCACATTTCTGGGATTTTGGTTTGGATATCTGCAAAGGAGATGCCAAACAGGAGAGGACTCAGCACTGGAATACAGAAATGTACAGCCACAACAGTAAGGCTGCAGGGAGATTTCCTGTAAAGATGATACAGCATTTTGTCCCACAACCCATCCTTCAACCCCACAAATCCCAAGGGTTTGGGTCTCTGGCAAGTCTATACAGAAACAAAAATAGGTTCCTAGATTACTACTAGACTAACTGCCTTTGTGGGCCATTTTAAGCCTAGCTAATTATCCCATGTGAGAATCAAATGCTGCACTTTGTGTTTGTAAGGTAAACACTTTAACTATTATGCCAACCTACAGCCTATAAATTTATTTTCAATAGTAGCAGCAGTAAGAGGTTATCAATGTTCCAGTGAGATCAGACTACAGCCTGAGTATTCTGCAAATACAAATCCTGCATGGTCAACACACAATTCCAAGAAATCAGTTGTGGATACACATTTCTGTATCATGCCTTAACTGCAGCTTTTATTTCTGCCATATCAAACATAATTTTCTAAATCAGGACTGTTCATGTATCCATTTTTCTTCACCAAGGAAATCACAGACTACTAGTTTATTTCAGGATCTGAGATCCATGTTTCTGCCATGTTCCATTTCAGTATATATCATCCATGTCTCTTCCCTATTTACTGCTATAAGGTTCAGTGAGCAGAGGGGCTATATTAACAGACTTAACAGCCAGGAAAAAATTCATAGCAACAGTTGGTTTAGAGCAGACATGGTTCGGTGAGAGAGAGAGACAGTCACAGGGTCACATACAAGAGTGGTCAACATGCAATTCAGTTCAACTTTTTCCCACCAAGGAAAGAACACTGGGTAGAATCAGAGATTGCAAAGTCATCACCAGTGAAACAATTGACGCACTGGTGACCACAATCAGCTGCAAATAGTGGCCAAAGAAGGCTTTAAGGTATACAGTGACTAGGCTGATGACCTGGAAGTTGACTGGGCAAAAACACAACGGTTCAAAGAAATACTTTGATCTCTAGTACCTCAGGAAAAAGAGGAAATAGGTGGAAATGAAGAAGAATGGCAGCATGTTAAAACAGCAGGTGTGAGGACTAAATGACAGATGCAGCTGAGCTAAGTATGGAAATAAGGTACATAAGGACAGAGGATGGTGGAAAGCAGAAGTCCAGGAAGTCATTAAAAAAGGAAGGAGCGCAGGACAAACTGAGAGATAGATAGCCCAGGCTATGAAGGAATACCATTTGGCTAATAAAGAAGCTAAGATAGCAGTGGCAATAGCAAAGAACAAAGCATCGGTGGTACTCTATCAGTTTCTGGAAAGTGACTCAACAGATGGCACAAAGAAACTCTTATCAGGTTGCAAAGCAAAGACAGAAAGATAAATAAAATAGTCATCAGACACCATTCATAAGGAATGCCAGCAATGACCTTCTCACCAGTCCACAGGACATCAAATGCGGAAGGAAGGAGCGTGCATGACAAACACAGCATGTAATGAAAGAGGACAAAAAGCCCACCTACAATGAAATAAGAAAGATACTAAGGAAAATGAAGTCAGGGAAAGCAGCAGGCTCAGATGAGGTAATGGCAGATAAGATCAAAATGTCAGGTGAGTTAGAGGAGAAATTGCTCCTGAGTGTAGTCACTACCAGTATGTAAAGAAAGGCATATACCACATGGCTGGAGAATAGGTATTCTAATGCCAGTGTACAAGAATAAAGAGAACATTAACGACTGTGGGCAGTATAGAGGTATCACACTCTTGTTACACTGCATGAAAGTGCTTGAGAAGGTGATTGATAAATGAATATGTAGAGTAGTAGAAGGTAATATGGGAGATGAGCAGTTAGGATTCAGATCAGGATGCAGCACAACTGACCCAATGTCTTCAGTGAGACAGACAGTAGAATATAAGGTAGAGATGGGGAAAGAGTCTATCTGGGCATTCCTACACTTGGAAAAAGCATATGTCAAGGTCCCATGAAAGCTGATTTGGGCAGTCTTACAATGCTATAGAATCCTAGAAACATTAGAGGAATTACTGCAGGCAACATGTAAGGATTAAATGACACAACTGGGAACAATATTTAGACTTACAGAGGGTTTCAAAATGGGAGAAGGGGTACATCAGGTTTCAATTCTGAGTCCATGGCTATTCATACTGGTGATGGACTACATTACCAAACAGATTAGAGGAACACATCAGCAAAGTTACCATATGTAGGTGATGTGACATTACAAGCAGACTCTCAAAAGGAAGTTCAGCAAACAATAATTGACTGGAAAGCAAAAACTGAAGGCATGAAGGATGAAACTGAGCACAGACAAGACACTTGTCTTGGCAGCAAATAAGGAGAAACTGAAGAAGCTGAAAATTAAGATAGAAGGGAAAATAGTGGAACAGGTTAAGCTTTAAGAATAATGTGGGAGGGCTGCATGCGGAAAAGGAAAGTCTGAAAAGGAAATCAGAATCAGAAGGGTGTGTCATGGGGCAGTGTGTGAGAGAATGACAAATGAGCTGAAAAGTAAGGTGTACAAAACAGTGTTGTGACCAGCACTTCTGTATGGTACAGAAACCTGGACATGAAGGCAGAGCAGTTGAGGATGCTAGAGGTGATAGTGATGACATGCCTAAAATTGGTGGCAGGATGCACACTGTGGGACAGATGAAGAAATGATGACATCAGAGCAGATGCCAAATTAGCTCCAATTGCAGAAAAGGTCAAAGAGAACACATTATGGTGGTCTGGACACGTGCAGGAAAGCAAAATATGATTTTATGAAGAAGATTTGGGAGAGACAGGAAGAAGGCAAAAGGAAACAAGAATGCCCAGCAAAGAGAAGGATGGATTGCGTGAGAGAAGAGCAGTGAGAGAGGTGGTGACAGTTGATACAGTACACCGTCCTCATTTAGAAAATGGGAAAAGGTGGGGGGTGATGATGATGATGATGATAAGTTGGCTTTGAGATTACAAACTTTTACATTTAGCAGACAGTGCCTCAGTGATATGGTGCTCTGTAATTATGTTGTCTTCATAGACATGGCTACCTCTACCTCAGATAACCGAATTTATACTCCAACAGAGGTAACTGGCATTACCATACCCAAAAAAGGATGGATTAACAAATTTCTGTCCACATTTGTAAGACTTTGAGGCTATTGCAGTAGAGTCCTACACGAATAGCTGAATGTTGGAGGTACATTTACTTGATTTTCTTATCTAGATTACTGATTTCATACACAGTGGGGCAACAGCCCGAGTACCTGAAGTGACTCTCTTGGAAGCTGAACCTATGACAGGGTTAGTGCATGTATGAATTAAAAAAATATTTTGACTTACAATTTGACTACCAGCACCTCATATACTTTTGTCACCAGTATTAAAAAAATAAATTGTTAGTATTCAAACTTTCATTGGGTAAACATAATTATTTTTATGTAGGCTTTTCCTGCCAGCCTCTCTAATGAGTAAATAAAGAAATGGAGTACAAGTCTGATTAGTTAACTACAAATATATCAAGCCAACTGATTGTCATGGGAATGTTAGTACTTCTCTTGAACAACATGAGTCAGATTACTTTTAAAGCTTTAATGACCTCTTATATCTCATCTCTCAGCACACAAACACTGATTCGATTCAAGGTCATCACAAACAGATGTGAAGTTTGACACCACAAACTTTTTTAGCCATTTCAAAAGTATAGTTGTTGGCACTGCTCATCATACAGCATAAACGCACAGAACAGCCACTTTAGGCACAGCTTCCAGTCTACAGCATAGGATCTTTCTCCCAACCCATCCTTTGATAGACATGTTTATCTCTATGTCCATGTTAATGACTTAACAACATCAAACTGGAGAAAAAGGTTGAACTTAATTATATGCTTTTATAAAGTACTTCAACATAGTCCAGACTGCAAAGATAGAAAACACCATCCATCAATAGGTACATGAATTCAACATCACCATTAAATCCCAATGCATAAATCATGTGGCATCTGTTACTAAGATACTTTGTTACTGCAGAACATAATTATCCACAGCAAAGGTCATTAGTGATAAAGTCCCTTAGACTAACCTATCGATAGTTTGTTATCGTTAGTTGCTGAAACCACTCTCTGTCCCTTCAGTCATGAGAGTAGCCTCCTCTTTCAGAACCATTTCATATATGAAGGAAAGGAAAGGAAAGAATAGGAAAGGAAAGGAAATGAAAGGAAAGGAAAGGATAGGAAAGGAAAGGAAAGAAAAGGAAAGAAAGGGAAAGGAAATGATAGGAAAGGAAAGGAATGGAAAGGAAAGGAAATGATAGGAAAGGAAAGGAAAGGAAAGAAAGGGAAAGGAAATGATAGGAAAGGAAAGGAATGGAAAGGAAAGGAAAGGATAGGAAAGGAAAGGAAAGGATAGGAGAAGAAAGGAAAGGAAAGGAAAGGAAAGGAAAGGAAAGGAAAGGAAAGGACTCTGTGCAGATCTTTTGTCTTGGTATAGGGACCTGCTGTTCACTGTTACTGTTTACAGATAAAATGCCCAATGGTTCTCCTTTGTCTCCTGAAGTATGGTTCTGTTTCACACTCCTTAACACCACAACTATACCTTCTGACTCTGCAAATGACTTTGTGCAAGCAGAAAAAGAGTCACTGGATAAAGCCAAATCAGTCTCCACCTTTTTCTACCCAATATTATAACAGAGAAAGAAGAGCACTTCTCTCCTGAGTAACAGCAGAATAATCCTGGTCAGTTTTAGACTCTGACCCCCAAAATAATAACTGTCATCCTGGTCTCCACAACAAAATAGAATCCTCTCTCAGAGTGGATATGTTTCAGAATGGACTATAATTTGGTGGGGATCCCATCAACTTCCTGCCTGGGCTACCATGGTGTGTGATGTGCCCATACAGGTTTAAGCTCTGTTTCTAGAATCTCTGTCCAGCCTAACTTTATAACCCAGTCATTCCATTCTAATGCTTCAGGGAGACCTCTCAGTTTCAAAAATTTAAAACAGGTTTTATCTTCATAATCAGGTGAAGACTCTTTGACACAATAAAGTTTTCTCTCAGAAGCCATTAATTTAGCCTTAGACTCAGTGATTTCAGCAAATAAATATTTAATGACATCATCATATTTATTAAGTGTGGCCTCAATATCCTAAAGTCTTTTAGTATCTGACTCTACACAATCCTTAGTTCTCTGTTTGTTCTCCTCAGAATGCTGGATCATCTTTTCTAGTTCCTGAAAGCAAGTCTTCAGTCATACTGCTGGCTGTTGCCCCTCATTCCATGAAGTGGCTGAGACATTTTCCTTTGTGCCTTAGCGTTAGCAATGGCAGTTCTCATTTTTGTTTGGTTGTTTTTACATTTCTCTTTTCACACTTAGATGTCCATCAGTACATGCTTACTCTTACTCCTTAGACATGTAATTAGGGGTTTAGCCAATCTGAGCCATTCAGAGATGGGAAAGATGATGCAATGTACTGCTCAGGGTGGCCCCATGGCAGAAGTCCCAAGGAGGGAGGTGTTTCACTGTAATTTGTAATTTTGGTTGTCTTCCTTGGATGGTCTGTATATCATAAACAAAAATAATATTTGATTAAGTTAAACAAGATATATTGTGTATAAGAATATCTGAAGAACACTGCTGAAAATCTGAGTTTGGAGGAAGAAATGGTTACTGCAGTGAAGCTAAAAAGTGGAGACTCTACCAAAGGGCTATTAATTCAATTTAATGTTAATTGTTGAGAGTATTAGCAGAAATTAACCATGATCAGTGGTATTTAGCTTGATTTTGGCAGGATATACACACAATCTAGAAGTAGATGAAGTTTAAAATAGTGGGTTTTTGCACGATAAGTCCTCAAAACACCACATAAGCAGCAGGTGGGTGAAGTTTGAGATGGGGGACATATCACCTGTTAAACAGATGGAATATGTGGAGAGTTACACAAAGGAAAAAAGAGCTTACTGTTTTAAGTTAATAAAGTTTATAAACTGTTCTTTTGGTTGTTTTTGTTTTATTTTTTGTTTCATATGGCTTTACCGTCCTTTTCGCTGATTTTATTTTTATTTTACATGCTGAATATATGACTTTATGCTTGAGGATATTTAATTGAAGCACTCTCGATACTTACTAAACAAACCTCTTACTTGCACAAAAAACTTCATCTGAAGGAAATGCACTGCAGCTGACTTGAAATATTTGATAACATGCTTATGTTTTAGAGTGCAAATCATAAGAATTTGTTCATGTTTATGTTTTATGTTGGGGCAGCCTTTATAATCAGTAATCTGTTTCTTTTATGACAAAGTTGACATTGTTATGTTGCAGCAGAAATTTACTTACTCCTACTTCATGGGTCTATATTAAATCAGCAAACGCTTAAAAAAGTAAACGCTGATTGATCGACCCCATGTAAGCGAAAGCTTACAATCCCAAACACTTAGAACAGCAATTTTTTTCCAAGGGGAAAAAAATTGCTGTTCCAAAAAAGAAAAAGAAAAAACTTTAAAACATTACATAAACTGGGTGGCATCACCCCCCCCACACCCCCCGACGTGGGAGGCTGTGCCCCCAACACCCCCCTACTTAAATATACCAACTCCGAGATTGCACTAAAGTGACGAAAATGGCAAAATAACAAAGGTGGCCAAGTGATTTCTTTCCCAGGGAAAGAATTCACCTATATGCCATTTCGGTATTTTACCGTTTCGTGCTTTCAAGTTCGATCAAGACGCATTTGAAAGAATGCGTCTTTGATCATATAATAGGGAGCTTACTTCATGCTCTAAAAAGTGTGCTCTAAGGCATGAGGGGGGTGCATGGTACAGAGATTACTGCACACCCGAGTGAGTGCCTTACAATCCCTTGGTGTAGGCTTATGTCTTTGCCATGCACACCCCAAGCGCACCCAAGCGAGTACCTTACAATCCCTGGGTGTGGGCTTATGTCTGAGCCATGCATGCCACAAGTGCCGTATTGCACATATAAAATGGGCATCTGTATTTCTTGTGGTTTGAATTTTATATTTAGTACTTTCTGTGCGGTGATTATATGTTTTTTAGAGTTTTTGCATGTATAACAGAGCAGTTCTTATGCCCATTTTAACAAATTTATCATTGTGCATGGTTGTAACTTTTTAAATGTGTGAAACTTTGGTCTGAAATTTTCAGGGTAACCATTTAAGGACTTCTGTCAAACTGTTATGCACTACTTCACAATTCAATTTATTATACGGGTTCTAAAACGTATACAATACCTTAAATGAATGAGTCTAAATGAGGAGATTTAATCTCAGTAACACAGTGCTTCAAAAACATGTATACTGCTTTCCAAATAACAACACCTCAAAAATATTCATAAGAGTGATTGTTTTGGTAACAGCCAAAAAGTGGTTCCTTGGTGACTTGGAACCACTTTTTGACTTTTACAGTCGATTCAGGAATATTGGTGTGTTTTGGTAACAGCAACAAGAACTAACAGACATATCTATGCTTCTGGTAGCAATTCCCAAGAAACCAAAATAACAAAAAAAAAATATATATATATATATATATATATATATATATATATATATATATATATATATATATATATAATGCAGTAATGCTCCACATACCCCCATAATTTTTATTAAGCTGGTTGTTGGTTTAGCTGATAGTTTGCATTTTGCTTTCATTTAATTGGATTGATATAATTGTGTATGTTCTTTATTTTAATTCTAATATACATTTATATCCATGCAGTGTTCTACTTTTGTGTACTGTGTTTTCAGATTTATATCTTAGGTCAAACGATGCTTGTCAGAAGCTTTCTACTGCGTGTGTGTGTGTGTGTGTGTGTGTGTGTGTGTGTGTGTGTGTGTGTGTGTGTGTGTGTAAAAATTGATTCACATGTTAGAATGACTGCTTTCTGTTGCTCTAGTGACAACTTTTGCATCCTGTTATTCACTTCCTGTCTGTTTCGACATTTCTTCTTTTTCTTATTTTGGAATTTGTGCTTTAACTTTCTTTGGGAATTTTTTTTAACTTTTTTGGATTTCTTATAATATTCTTGATCAGATAATATACACAAGTCTCATTTTTAGTGCATTACTGCAAAGCATGTTTAATTTATGTCACAGACCCGATTCTAGTGTCTTTTCATATTTTATCATTTTAATGAAGACTTGGTAATACACTCCAGCTGGGCACATGTATATCGTAAGTTTGATATTGCTTTAATTGATTTACTGCTTTTTTCAGTATTTCTGTGTTTTATGTTTTTTTAATATAGTAGCAGTTTGTTGGATTTTGACATTTGTGAGGGGGTGGGGATTTGTGACATAATGTAGCCCACACTACTTTTTTCCTTTGCATGGAACAGATGTAATACACAAGAAGCTAGAAACTTGCAAAGTTTTCCTTGTCCATTTTATAAACCGCTTCAACATATCTTGCTGAAATATTATTGGTTGTCACTTAAAAATATAAATTGCAGATGAACAGATATATCAAGAGTACTATTTAATTAATTTGACAGGTTTGTAATCATTAAGTAGACAATTACTGTACAGCACAATACTGTATAAATTTTGATCCACAGATTATCGTGTTTTAGAGAAGATCTAGCAAAAGGAAAGAGATGGTTAGATGCTGTTTGAAGAGTCTGGATTCAGATATTAACTATAAATACTTTTTTGAATTGCATACAGATGAGCTAACCCATTTCCTTATTGGGATGAGGAGTGGGGGGTCATATTTTAGCTCTGCTGTATATGATGCATGATGTTTTGGAGGAGGTTTAAGAGAAGACATGAAATGAAGAATTTATTTAATGTTGGATTGATTATATTGTATAGAACAATATTTGTGATGTATAATGTTTGCAAATCTGGACTTGTTAATATGGTTTGATTACTTTTACATAAATATAAGTTTGTCTGTGTCACAAGTGATAATTTGATAAATATGTTTAAAAATAATAATAGGAAATGATTGAAAAAGGTTAGATGATACTCCTGCCAGGTATAGCCACAGAAAACAGGAAATTATAGGACATTTGTAATAAATGACTAGAGAAACAGGACCAGAGAGTGTTTGCCTCTTTGATGCAATCAAGACATTATAGTGTGCACAATGAGATGTCATAACCTTGGCTAGAAAATTAAATTGCATCAACATAGCCACTACCATTAGCCTATTTTGGAGTATAACAAATGAGAAAAACATACAAAACACGTACAGTGAAGCACAAACATTAGTGCTGTAGAAAACATATACGGTAAAATATACTAAAAAACATTTGTAATATTTGGGTTTGACTGCCACTGAACAGTTAAAATTAAGCAGAAACTCACCAAAGTTCATTCTATCACACTCTTACTGTATACAAAATTCCATAAAATAGGCTAAAACATATGAAGACAACCAAATCCAAAAAAATATATAAATAATAATAATAATAAATATATATATATATATATATATATATATATATATATATATATATATATAAAGAGAGAGAGAGAGAGCTGTACTCTGTAATCATTTACCATCCAGCTGCAGCTCTGCTCCAGATGTCTACTAACTGCATGAAATAGTTACAGGTGACAGTGAGTTGGAGCGGCTTACGTTTTTCCTGCATACACATCATTAAAGCAAAGCATACTTCTCAACCTTTTGGCACAAGAATTCTACATAAAGCCAAAAATAATGGTGGGACAAAGGCTAAAAATAAGGATAACTTTTAAATATTGCTCTTTTAAACTTAGACATTGCTAGAATAAAAGATGCTGTTTTAGCATGCATTTTCTGAATGATATGAAGTTGGACATTCGAAAGTCTGTCAATATATATCTAGGTAACATTGCAAATTGGTCTCTCAATAATGCCTGTGCAGACAACTAGCAACTTGTTGAGTCTTTCGGCTTTTTCCCGGTTAGGGATCGCCACAGCGGAACTCCGGTCCACTAATGATTGGTAGTTGATTTTTACGTGCCGAGTTACCAGCCCTGACACACAACCTTCAAGGTACACCCATTCGCGCATGTCTCCACGCAGAAGACGCTCTAGCAACTATTACTTTCTGTTGAAGCTTTTACCATCCATGCTCTTTATTTAGAATATTTGCATATTTTAGGTCATCCAGTACATCCACCTTGTGGTGTATTTGTTATTTCCTGTTACTTTCTTTTTCATTGTGTAATCTTCCATACAGTTTTTGTATCCTTGGTATATAATTTTAGACTGGGTTTATGCTATTACAGTTTTGATTTCTTCTTTAGTCTTGCCAAGTCCATATTTCTTCCTTTCTAGCCAATTATTAACTTTATCATAAACCTGAATTATCCTCCTTTGCAAAACCAAGACTGGCATGTTGTCATCCTCTATTCACTGGCAACCAAACCAGTGTTTAATTGTACCATATAAACCTCATGCCATGTGTTAATCATTAACTGACCTCCATATATTGACCTAAGCTTCTTTTGAGTTTAGAACTTGGAAACCGGTATATTGTAGACGGTGACATTAAAATTGTATCATTACAGACATCCTAACTAGAAAGCATTGAACACCACAAAGAGGAAACAGGTAAGCTATAATGTACATTAGCTGAACATTATAAAGAAATAACAGACCACCCAGGCATGTTGTAACACCCTTTCACAGGCAAAGTGCCTTGCCTCTCCATTCCTGAAAGGTACATTTCCCATCACAGTTTATACTTATGGAGAAGTAAGGTACAGAAACATATATATATATATATATATATATATATATATATATATATATATATATATATATATATTTATGCATTACTTTGCAGCATGCCACTGCCAGTTAATGGCTTTTGCGTTTCTTTTATTGTTGTTCTAACTTAGCAGCACTACCACTGTCAATAAACAGCTTTTGTTTCTGTTTTTGTTGTTCTAACTTTGAATTGCCACAGTTTGACAGCTGCTTTGACACTTGTCAAAACAGCTATCAAATAGTGATGCTTGTCATCTATTTTCACAGCTGTCAATCCAGGGGTGTTGGTTATTTAGTTTGCTCAGAGGTTACAGAGCTAGTAAGAAGCTTCTTAGCACTGTGATTTGAATCTGGAAGGAGTCTCTGGTTCACCATTTTTGCATTTTGGTCTTTACATAGTGTTAAAGGCCTGCTGTTTCTGAGGACTGACTAATCATGTTTAACATTCTGGACAGTCACTTTCTAAAATACTGTATTATATACTCTTCAGCTTTCCCCCCCATATGTATCCCTTATTAGTGGATTGGTCTTTTCTACCATGGCGATGTGACTACCCTTGAGTCCCAGCTCCCTCAGTACTGAAACAGTTTGGACAATATTTATTATATCTCACCAATCTGAGATCTCCAGCTAACCCCTCAAGACTGGTGAAGCAGGCTACACAGAGAGGGTTCAGATTTGGGAGCCACCAGTACTATGCACACATGCTGGAGTTAATTCCATGTTGTAACTCTACATTCCCTTACATTTTGGGCTGATGTTACAGAGGCTTTGAAATGATGCATGAGGAACTGTCTTCCTATGTAGGATTGACACCTCAAGTTGCCTGAACTTAATTTGCATCTGCACAAAGACTACTCAGCTCAAGTGAATACTGCTAACAGACTCATGCCTAAGCTACAGGTGCCCTACATATCTCCTCACCCTTTACCTGAAGAGAGATAAGCAGGCAAGGCCATGCCACCTTCCCCACCCATACTTGAACCAGCAGATGCTCTGGCTACTAGCCAAACTCAGGTCACCTGGATAATCATCAGGTCTTTACTCTGGCATGCAAATTGAGTTGGGAGAGTCATCAGTTTCTACAAGTAAATATACAGTGACTCTCCTTGACCTTTTCCAAAAAGATGCGCACACCAATTTTTTTGTTATTATAAATTTTCTAGAAGGGTAACAGGGTGTTGATTTATCCATATTTAAGACATTGCATAATATTTCTTTAAACTAAATATGTATTTTTTTATTTTCTTCGTATTAGACTGCCACCACCTATTGGTTTCCCATCTCTAGTCAGAGATTATTAAAACACTCCATGATTTTCTTTTCTGACATGTTGACCCCACCAACAACAACAACAGTCTGCCAGGGTCCATGCAAGACAGAAAAAGGATCGCTGTGGAGAGAAAACAATGTATTCTCAAAATGCCAGCTGGAATAGGTCCCTCTGTAAATGATATGAAACATGTAGAGAAGCTCTGACCTGCTAAATTATAAGAGTGTTTATCTACACCATTTCACATCCTGCTTTATTCCAGATGTCTGTAATGTTTGATGTCTGATGCCATTTCATTTCTGAAACTGGATTACCTTAGCCATACACAGAAATCCACTGCAAATAAAGCTAAACTACCTTAGTGTTACAACATTGTTTTACAGATACAGACTTGTTTTTGTCTCATTTGTTTTACTAATCATAACTCATTTTGCAAACATGACAAGCCAGACAGTATTCATTGTTCTGCAAAAAAACTGTATGCGTGGTTATTAAAACATCTATAGAAATGTGTCTTATTATGCCCTTAGGTGCATGGCTGCTGTAAAACAAAATGGCCCTTGGTGTAGTTTATTACCACATCAAGAAGTACACCAGCCCATTCATAGCTGACATTCATGGTGCCTTCCGAGAAGGTCAGTTCTTGCCATTCTGAATAAAAGTTGAATCTAGTTCCTTAGTTATAAGCTGGTGCAAAAGTACAAATCTATGTATCATGAACATTGTGCTGACCTGAATCTTATTATTGTATTTTCTCTTATATGATGGATAGACTTTAAGGCTGAAGGAATGTGTTTGTTATACACTTCTCCTTCTACAGACTACACATTTTTAAACACCCTACCACAGGTGGCACCACAATGATAGGTGGACCACACCACTGGGTGTTGCTTTCTTGATTTTGACTAGATTTGCTGTTGGCCATTGGGTGTACTTTGAAGTAATATGTAACAAATATTCTAGTATGTCTTGCATGACAGTTACAAAATAGCAAAAGTTCACACAAATGTACAGTTGTGATTGCCATGATGTATACAGTATACAGCATAAAGAAGTCAGCCACTGTAGTTTGTATGTGGAGTGCTTTTCCATTCATTATACTTAATAGTGTCAGGTAGCTTATCATAGGATCACAGGAGATTACTAGGTTAATGGCTCTGGGGCTCTTACAAGCCTAGCCAATAGTTTATCCCCAAAAAAGAAACCTCAATCAGCACCTGTTGCCCCTGTCAATGAGGGACACAGGTGGAACCCCTGGGACAAATTTGTGGTTGCCCATCCACTCGTCAAGATTGTGCTTGAAGAGGGTCAGTGACGTACTTTGTTTGTGTATGGGGAGTCTATTCCAGAGGTAGGGCAGCCTCTGGGAGACAAGCCTGTCTCTCCAGCAGGTTTTGTTAATGTCACATATTAGATTAAAGCCTTTCAATCGGGTACTACGTGAGGAGTTAGACTTATGGATATCGAGCATCTCTAGTAGAGCAGGGTCCAAGATTGCCTTGTAAGTGAGACACAGAGCACATCTGAGCAATCTGTATGATACAGAGTAGAGTGATATTTGAGCCACACAGAACAGGTGTTGGAGACCATGGATTCTCTTTGTGAGGTATTTATGTGGCCTTTCCAGTTGGTGCAGGTGTTTGGAGAGGTACATACCAAACAGGGTGTTGTACTCAATTATTGGCCTAATGAGGGAGGAGTACAGAGAGGTAATAACCTCCTTTTTTTCTGGATGCAATAACTTTACTTATGAGATGAACCAAGTAAAAGACTTTTCTGACTACTACTGCTACATGATGGTCACGTGAGATTGTTGTCAACTTGTGTACCCAGGTCTCTCACCACAGGTTGTGTGCTTAGACAGTTGTCGCTAATGTGGTAATCAGTAGGGGCCATGTTTTTGCAGAATGGTATGATAATACATTTTCTTGCATTTAACTTAAGGCCAAGACTTTGGCACCAGTCATTTGCTGCTATGAGACCCTCTTGATGTATGTTAACATCATTTGGGGAGTCAATGACAGCACCCAACTTACAGTCGTCTGCAAACTTGGTCAGCCACAGGCCTTTTGTCTTTGCCTGGACCTCTGAGAAGTAGATGCGAAACAACAGGGGTCCCAGGACAGATCCCTTGGGGACACCACTAATGACAGGTCTGCTATCGGAGGTAGTGGCACCTATTTTGACCTTGTGGGTCGTATCAGTGAGCCAGTTGGCCACCTACCTGATGAGATAGGGATTTATGCCAAGTACTGTTAGCTTTTTAATGATGCCTGAGTGGGGGACTGTGTCAAAAACTAAGTCAAGGTAAGCTGTGTGCACTGACTTTCCCTCATCTAGTGCCTTGGTAACAGTCTCAAAAAAGCAACAGGCAAGATCTCCCCTTGACGAATCTGAACTGGGTGGGGTCAAGTGCTTGGAGATTGCCTATGTCCTTGTTTATGAGGTCCATAATAATATGCTCCATGGCCTTACAGATCAGACATGTCAAGCTAATGGGGCGATAGTTTCCAGGGTCAGTAGTGGTACCACCTTTGTGCAAATGGATGACAATGGCAGTTCTCCACTCTGCTGGAATGAAGCCTATACTTAGGCTATGGTTGAACAAGATGCTCAATGGAGAGGCTAGTTCTTGCTGGAGACATTGCAGAATACAGCCTGGGATACTATCATCTAAACTGTATTTATCTTCTAAACTGTAAGGGAAATGACAGGCACCAGAATTCCTACAGTAATAATCCAGTAATTTTAAACTACTTAAATAAAATAGTAAATCAGGCAGACAGGTCTCAGTCTTGAGTTCCAAATGAAGCTAAATAAAATCTCTAATAACCATTTTTCCATTTGTGTGGGAAATGTATATACTTTTCCTAAATATGCTATTTCTCCTGATTCATGCCTCTTTAACACTTCCATTACCCAGTGAGTTTTAAAAAACTGCCAATATAACACTTCCAATACCCAGTGAATTTAAAAATCTGCCAGTGCTTTTAAAATCAGTCCAAAGTATGCATGTCTATATGCAGCACCAATGTCAGAACAAAAGCATGATTTTTGTTGTTTCTTTTAAGGTTTCTCATTCTCCACTGCTTAATCATAACTCCAATATTCTACCCATCACATTGCTCCTACTGCAGACTAAACTCAATGATATTGTGAGAAATAAATACTGTAAGCAGGAAGCACAAAGTCTGAGCAAACAATGACTTCTTCGTACCTGCTGTTTGTAACTGGAATTCCTCAGCTCTGGACAGGGGAAGCCACTGGAACATTATCATCTACATTTTTAAGTAACTACATTTGTTCAATGTTTATAAGCAGTATCCATCAAGTAAAAGTGAAAGATGAAGAAGTGCTATAAAGAAAAATGCAATCTTTAAAAAAATTACTTATTAGAATAATGTAGTCTTTTTGAAAGAGTGATTGGATGTTCTCAAGGGTTTATTGCTATTCAATTTCACCTGCGTTGCAGGCTCATAACAGGACCAGATGTTCATCTCAATGTATTATGTATGAGTAGGGCAAGCCTTTCCTACAGGAAGAATCATTGTCTGATTCTTTGCTTTTGTTGCCAAATGTCATTCTACCATCTGCTGTAATGCTATTAAAACAAAACCTCATCTATGCAGCACAGCCCAGATGAGAAGCTGTATTGTACTTTCAATGGAGCCTTCCCTTCATCACATTCAAAGCAGGCTGGACAGAAACACTGAGTGGTTCAGGCTGGCCCAGCAAAGTAATATAAGTAATGAACTGCAACAGCAGGTACAGAATGTTAATGTACATCTCAAGTGCAGTCTATAGTACAAGATAAATGGTTGAGTGTCCCCTAATCCCTGAGAACTCTATAATGCCCATCCAGGACTTACTTATTATGCTTATTTCATTTTAATCTGCTATGATATGGACTGAAACTTATTTATTTAATAATAACACCAAAATCTATTAACTCTAAAATGATCGAAATACTAAATAACAAGTTAATAATGCATACGATTCAATAATATAATATGAACTGGTGAAATTAAATATGCCTTTGTAGTGTGATTTATCTAGCTATCTACCTATCAGTCTATCTGTCTATCTAATTATCTCTCCATGCAGTGCCAATGGTGCAACAGATAGAACACTCACCTTTGGTGCTAGGCCATCAAGGGCTGTGGGTTATTTTCCTACCTCTGTGATTGTATTCATTTTCCAGTAATGAAACTGCAGTGCCACATTAGGGGTGTTGCACTCTTGAGTGTACCATACTTTGGATGAAATATCAAGTTCATGGTAGCTCAGGTGGATATAAAAGACCTCAACACAATTAATGAAAAGAGTAAGGGTGCTTATTAACAACATTTACACTCATTTCATACCATGTGGGAAAAAACTCTAAATCAACTATTTACTCTCTCATAGTTTTATATTCATATTTAAAATTGTTTACCAGTTATCAACACGATAGAACATAATTAAACAATTATCCAGGCTTTCTTCCGCATCTTCTTACTTCAGCTAATACATAACTCTCTTCCATTTTCTTGTTATACAACAAATTCTCACATCTTTTTTAGCACAGCACCCATACTGTCACAAACAGTACTTTATCACATTTATCAAGATCATGTCTTTACTTTATCATACTTCCCATATAATATCATATTTATATTTATGCATTTAAATTGTTTTCATCTATATCCATTTTAAACTTTTCTCAAAAATTCTTTATTCTTTTTGCAATACAAAAAACATTTTATTGTTTCTTCTTCACTATAGTCAACAAATTTTCTTTCCTCCATCACCTTATATTTCATATTCATTTTTATGGGAAACTTGTTTAATAAAATTCTTCACAACAAAATCATTTGCATTGTAACATTTTTTTAAACCTTTTTATTCTGTCTTTTATTGCTCTTTTTATATTATTTTAATTCCTTCCATGTGTGCACCAAAAAAAATCTAAAGTCATAGTATGCCATTCTTTTTCCAGCAATCTCATTTACCTTTAACTTCAATGATTTCATTCTGATATTCTTTTTCATCCAGCCTGTCCCTTTTTTACTTTACTTTTGTTTTTTTTTTCTTTCCAAACATTTTTTCTTTTTCATATAACATCTTACCTATCATTTCTTTTCCTTTCTTTTACCTTTTTTATTACCTAAAATAAATACATAGATGCTAATTGCGCCAATGGATTTTCTTAAATTCAAACCACCTTTTTTATTAGAAATTATCCTCTTCTCAGTGAGCCCAGACTTGAGTCCCAAATTAATGTAAATAAAATTTCTAATAACTTGTTTCCATTTGATAGGGAAACATATATACTTCTAAATATGCTATTTCTCCTAATACACAAGTATTCAACATATATGTCTTTTTTTCTGAAATGATAAAAGATTTTTTACCAAGCTAACATGTTTTTATTTGTTCCAGTATCCATGTCCATTTACTTATAAAACTTTCATACTCACCAAATGTCACTCCCAAAATCTTTATTTCCTTTCCTGTGAAATATAGTCCATTTGTTTTTTTTTATCTCACCAAATCCCTTACACTTCATTTTGTTTAACTGCAAACTAGCCTTTTAACAGATTTTCAGTCCTTATTACAACCTCAGTTATCCATCCTTTTTTTTATTAAAACAACTAAATCACCTGCATATGTCATATATATTGATAATATAACATTTCCTTCCATCACATATCTTGTCTCCCTCATTTCACATATACAGCTGTAAACTGCATTCATCACTAAAACTAATGACCACATATTCATTGGGGATTCCTGTTTTAGTTTTTTCTTAATGCTTATTATTTTTCATACATCCATTTATCATAACTTGTACCCATGAATTGTCATAACATTTCTTTATTATATTAATATTTTTCTCCTATGCCATATGCCTCTAAAATCTGCCACATTGGCTCATGGTTCACATTATCAAAGGATTTAGCTATATCACATGCTACCAGTCTTACATCTTTATTTACTTGTAGTATCATCTCTACTACTTCTTTCACTATAATTATTAAAATTTCTTTCACCTCTCTTCCTTTTATTCCACAGATCTCTTCTTCTACTACCTCATCCAATACTTTTCTATCCTTTTTATAGTATTTTCCTAAATGTGTTATATATAGCCAGTATTCCCTTGTGTTATAGGTCTCCATTTTTTTATATTTTCTTTCATCATTTTCCATATAAATGTTATCACTCCACCACATAAGTCGTCTTCCATTATTCCTTCCTTCATTCATTTAATATTTAAAAAACTTATTTTTTGTCTTTATTCATTCCCTTATAATACTCATAACATATGTCATCTTGTCCTTGTGCTGATTCATTTTTATCTTCATTTATCACCTTCTCTATTTATTCTATTTTATATCATTTTCTAAAAAAAATACTTTTTCAGATATTTTCTTTCTATTCTTCTTGCCCATCCATTTTCTCTTTTTCATACATTTACTCTACAAAATTATCTACCACCTCTATAATATCTTATTTGTATTTTATGACTCCTTTGCCATGTAAGATAGCATCCATCCTTCCTTTCTTCTCTCATTTCACTTATTTACCTCTGTAACGTACATTTTAGCTTTTCTCTATTATTTTCATACATCTGCTTTTCTATTGCCCATATTTTGTAACTTCCTTGTTCCGTCTCTTTCTCATAAAACCATCCTTTTTTGCATTTCATACTGCATCATTTTATTCTTCTTTCCACTATTAAATATATTTTATACTTTTGCTTATACATTACCAACATCTGTGTCCAGTTTTTATAAAATGGTCTCAGTCATATTTTCTCGCTGTCATATTAATATACACATAAATCATTATTAAACTTATGCATTTGTGTCTTTCATTCTCAGATCGCTACCCTTCCTGATACTACTATTGTTACATGTAGAATTCTTATTTCTTCATTTTTTTAAGAATTTCTGCTGTAGAATATGTCTAATTTCCTACCAGAAAAACAGGTTGCAACCCCCCCATACTGCCTGTATTCTTTTCCTTTTTAAATTCTTTGTAACACCTGGTATCTCTCAAGCAAAAAGCATCTATTTTTATTTTATGCAACATTTCACAAACACCAAACATCTTATATAATTTCAAATGATATTCACATTTAATGCTAAAATTCCTATATCATCCTTTTCATTTTTTGTAAGCATTTTACTTCCAGATCGTATTTTTCTTTTCCTTCATCCAAGTCTCCCACAATTTATTTTTCACTATCTTGTTATTGTTCTTCTCCAATCTACATTTCTCCCACTTCTTCCTCTTTACTTATTAAAATTGCAAATTTGTTCTCTTCTTGCATATCAATAACCTTCTCTTTCAACATTTCTGCAGTAATAGTTATACCTTTTGTCTTTCTTCTGAGCTTTCCCTTTATCTACTGTTTTCTTTTCTAATATAGGAGAGTCCCACCAGAAGTGTCCAAATTATTTACATTTCTTACAAACAGGCTTACATTTTTTGCTATATGTCCCCTTTCCCCACATAAACCACAACTTGGTTGCAATCTTGTATTAAACTTGTCACCCCCCCCAGTAATAACATGCTTTAGGTTGTCCCCAGTACCGAACCAGTTTTCTCTTACCATTCATAATCATTGTATTTGAAATGCATTGAATTTTCCCAACATTAACATCTACTGTTACCCACACTTAACAACCCCCAGTCGATATACTTCTTTCATTACATGTTTTTTAACTTTATCTATTTTACTACATAGTAAAGAAAAAAAAACAATTTTAACTCATGTTTATCCATATCTGAAGTCCTAAATTGCACATTTATTTTTTTTTTAGTTGTAGTACCAAGCTCTGAAATAAATAGTCTTTCCATGTTGCTATTGTATTTCATTTTCAGTCTCAGTCATACATTTTTCAAGCAAGTTAAAGCTTTCAAATTTCACTTCACAGAAATGTTAAGCTCCCAAATGAATTAATGTTCTTATGTCTTTAATGTCAAACCTTAGTGGCAAAATAATACTGTCCATACTGTCATACCTGTTCACACTGCCATAATTTTTACTTTTTATTCGTATCGCTGACGGTCTTCTCTGTGGCGGTTAAGCAAATTTTGAAAGCACATCGCCAACACTTAAACTGATAAAATCCAACAAAGTTCACAAAACTAGGAGCTGTGTCCACACTACACTTATTTATTAACCAAAGATTAAGTACTTTCGTCCCTTATGACTTCATCAGAATAAATCTTTTTTCCCCTCATTTCCTTCTTCCATTCTTCCTTGCCTCGCTGCATCTGCTTAACGTCTTATTTCTTATAACAAAAAAAAAACTGTTACAAAGGTAAACCCTTAAAACTATCTACTCTACCAGCTGAGAATACCTGCAGTGTTTTCCCTTCAACAGATGTTACTTCTGTTTCCAAGATTTAGTGTCTTCCTCCTGTAAAACTCTCTCTCCACCATGTCACTCCATCATGCTTCATCTCCTTCCTTTGGCTCCAACTATTTCATCAAATCTACCATCACTTGTGTCTCCAGTCCTCCAATTTCCAGCTCTGAACAGGTATTTCATTTCCTTTTCCTTCCTTCAGTAAGTTTTCTCCTGCATCTCTCTCCATCATTGCTGCACTCTCCTCCATCTTGGAATTCCCAGAACTGCAGTAGCAGTCTTCCTGGACCACATAGCAGCACCAGAGTAGTTCACTTTTTTCTCCACCAAGGAGTGGGGGAAGTTCCCAAATACTCTAGCCAAATTTCCCATGGTAAGTAAGAATAGAACCTTGAATGTCTTCTGGAAAGAGATCACTAGCCTAGTGGAACTAAAACAGTTAATAAACAGTAAATAAATAAATGATCTGGAATATTTAAGTTGTTATGTCACTACACAATAATATCTTAAAATATATAAACAATAAAGTGTTAATCATATTTTTGGTATATAGTAGTAATGCATGCTGTTTATTAAAAATTGTAGACAGTAGGATAGTCAGACAAAAATATATTTTGAATTACAGTTACTGATTGAACAGTGAAAACTCACTCTGCTCTAAAGGGTGACTGCACCTGGCAATTCCCCTTAACCAAAAAAGTTGTTAATTTGGACTTTTTTATATTAAGAGCAGATGTGTAGTTCCGTGCATGGGAAATTGGTGAGGGCTCCCACCATTTTTTCTAAGGACACAGAATTTTAGATTTGATTTGACTTTCAGTACTTAAGTGATAGCTTCACTCCCTGCACTACCTTAATTATGTGTGCTTGCTCCACTTGAATGCCTAAACTTTCATTTCATATGAAAATTTCAGCATTACTACCAAATCCTACTTTCCCTGCATACGATATTCCATACCTTGACAACTGCTTCCTTTCATAATCCAATCAATCGACCAAATGTGTCAGTAAAAAGAGTTAATTGACAAATAGTAAATTCAATAATATAAATGTATAAGATATTTATGATTAAATCATGAATGCTCTTCATGTTAAATTGCTGACACAAATGATCAGTCAAAACATGCAGAACATTCAATTCACTGACAACACTCATACCTGAAAATCAAGAGATCAAAAAAGAAAAAAAATCCTTTTCTAATCTCCAGACTCTAGCCATAATAAATATTCAGATCAAATTGACTGGTAATGCTATGGAAAGTGTTTTTCAATAGTAAGGTTGACAGCTAGGGTTAGGGCTAGGAGCAGGGCTAGGGTTAGCATGCATTAACAAGATGAGCAAGGGGTCTTTACTATGACATACGATGTGATCAGCTAGACTTGCCTCCTCTTAAAGATAAGTATTTCTTTGTGATCCCCAGTCCACACTGTGGGGTTCAACCATGGAGATTGTGCCACGAGCATGTGCCCCCACCACTCTCCCAGAACAGAGACAAGTAGCCTAAGTCACTTAGTTTGTCTAATCCCCCACCCCAGTGCTGACAGGTGTCAGAGGCACTTATTAAGCTCAGGTTGCCTGGACTGTAGCCGGGACTTTATCCATGTATGTCAATAGAGCTGACACCATCTTGTACAATCATTCCACTTGTTTTTCTTCAAAGTTTACCAAAATAAAAATGTGTCAGGGAATTGCCCTGACCAACAATACTGAAATAATGCATGGTTCTTTGCATTCATCACGTCCTGATGCTATTTTAATCTGCACTGCATATTTGTATGTCATTGCCCTGCCATCTCTGGCTGATAGCAGCAATCTTCTGCTAGACCATTTTTGTATTTGTATTTATGGTTTCTTCTAGATGTCTGGCTGGTATAAAGAGAGCCAGATCCCTTCTCTTCATGCCATTACACTTTCTTCTGCTTTGCATTGGTATGTGGCCTGTTCTGTGACATCAGGCCGAACATTTTCTGACTGAGTCTGTATCATTTCTATACCAGTTAATTTAATCCATCTTTAATATTACTTAAATGGTCATACTATTCAGACTTTATGCATACAATTCAAAAACCTTTAGCTCTTCTTCTGGACTCAAGAGCTAACATTTTGTATCCAGTGACAATGAATGTTTTGTCATGATTTTCTTCTCTTCTTCTTCTTCTCTTCCATCTCTCTTCTGTGCCTTTTTCCAAAATACAGGAATGGGAATAAAAGAGGAAGGGAATTTCTCTTGAGTCCTAATTCAATTTCCTCCATCTGTATAAATGCCAGACACAGTCACCCCTAAAAATAGGTATATACTTAGTGGGACTAGCCTAACCACAAATACATACATACATACATAAGCAAACTATATGCCCACCTCTGAATATAAAGACATTTTAAAAGGTCATGGGTTACAGGAAGGAGTGATACAGGACTGACAATACAAACAGCGGTGAAATATGATCAGGGGGCTGCTGCTTATTACATAGAGGAAGCTGTTAAAAGATTGAATGGTGACGGGATGTCTGTTAGGAAGACATAGAGTAACAAAGATGTTAAAGTGATGTTTAATACCCACGTTTATAACAGAAGAGTTATAGAAGCAGCAAGTGAGAATGAACAAACAGGCGTATGGCATTCTGAGTCCAGCCATATTAGTCTTGACAACAGGTGTTTTGATTAATCATACCCCACTTGTTTTGTGTGTGTGTCTGTGTGTGTGTGTGTGTGTGTGTGTGTGTGTGTGTGTGTGTGTGTGTGTGTGTGTGTGTGTGTGTGCGCATGTGTCAGTGTATGAATCTGAATAGCAGAATATAATAACAGGTCAGTAAGTATGTTGTTGAAGGCATTGGTCATCATATTTGGAGTGACTGCCATTCAGAAACATGAAGGTTAATTACAATGAGTTCATGCATCTAAAGGGCAGTTAATATTTTGCTCTAATACCATGTAGTTATTAGCAGATGTGGTAAGTAGCTTAATATGAAGTACATCTTTAACTTTTCTCACACAAGCTTTGTAGTGGCACAATGCCTTTCAAATTTTACCTATAGAGTGACAAAATTGAAATTAGAGAGAAAAGCATAAATTGCAGGTAGTATTGAAATCTTTGTGCTATTAGCTCAGAAGTTCTCAAAATAATTTCCAATTTCAGGAGGGATAGTGCAAATGTCTGAGAACAAATTAGGGATGTCCCACTAGAATGTCTTTGCTCACCCAGTATCACATATTTTGTCATCAGTTTGACGATTATGGTCTCCTGCATAATGACGAGTGAGTTCTGTGGGGATGGACCTGAGATCTGCCTCTGTTGCTCATGATAGCTGGGTTTTAACTTGGTTGTTGAGCCCTAGCTCCTCATACATGCCCATGAAGCATTCATGAGGAAAGCATGCATTGAAACTTGACAACGGTCTGCTACTCACGTCCGCAAGCACTATAAGTCTATAAGAACTCTCACTGACATCAGAATAACACTCATGCACATTTCCAGGTCACCAAATTACCCCACGTGTAGTAAAGTGTGCACCTGTAGTACCAGCCAGTATGAGACAACAGGAGCATACAGTGTGTGCTTGCCTAGAAACAGAGATGTGGGATGGTAGTATTGGAAAGGGCCACAATTTGGGGACTGGACATATATAGGAAAATGCAGAGTAGAAAAATGAAGAGGTGATAAATTGGAAAGACAACACTAGAAAGCAAACAAACAGAAGATATAAAAAGGATATGGACAAGAACTGTTAGCAGAAAGAGATGTATAGGTCTGGATGTAATTGTTCTCAGTTAGAGCGTCTTCTGCGTGGAGACATGCGTGAATGGGCGTACCTTCATTGAAGGTTGCGCGTCAGGGCTGGTAACTCGGCACGTAAAAATCAACTACCAATCATTAGCGGACCGGAGTTCCGCTGTGGCGACCCCTAACCGGGAAAAGCCAAAAGAAACAACAAAGTAACCAGTCTGTATAGGGCAACAGTACATGAGAATATCAAGGTAATCAGGCAGTGAGGTATTTATACAGTAGATATGCACGACAACAGTGATGTAAATAAGCCAGTGACATAAAAGGAATGCAAAAGGAACAGAGTGCAGAAGGACAAATGGCATACAAGCTTACTGTCACACCTCCTGCTACTACGCCTTTTCATCACTGGATGCAGTTCTTCTAGAGCCTAGTTCTGTCTAACAATGACAGTACCACTTGCACCCTGTGGAACATACATTTTTTATTTGCTGGCAGGTAAGCAAGAGTTGTGCAGGTATGACAGACACCTATTGGAGGATTTGTGATACCTCCAGCATACCATTATATGTTGCAGCATTCATCTGTCACATTCCTGGTTAGTTTCATATACAACAATCTGGCATCCTGTAGTCACAGAGGCTTAGTGATATTGTCCAGCTGAGCCTGTGGGGGCCACCCTCTACACCACAGTGTGTGTCACAGCTACTTCGACCGGCTTTTCTATTCTGTTGGGATAATAGATGAAACTAGTTGAAGTTGTGAAATATCCCATGATTCTGACATCATAAGATGTTACTATGGAAATAATAATTCAAAAGCAGGAACTGCGTCTTGCTGTCGAAATAGCTAAGCTTTAGTGTTCCATAGTTACTGCACTGGTAAATAACAGACAGGTGAAGTGAAGGAAGGACTTAAAATGCATTAAACAATGTGGTTTAAAGATTAGCACACTGTCTTAAGAAGACAATAATATAATTCATTTCATTTGCTTTTTCATTTGTTCATTCATTTGTTGGAACCTAATTTATCCTGTGCAGGTTTGCATAGGAGGTGAAGCCTATTCTGTCAGGCAATATAAGTCACAGAACCAGTTCTGGATGGGATGCACGCACACACATGCACACAGATGCAAACGCACACGCGTGCGCACACACACACACACACACACACACACACACACACACACACACACACACACACACACATACACACAAATGCACGCACACACCCATGAGCATTTGTAGGATCAGCAAGTCAACCTATTGGCATATCATTGGATATAGTAGAAAACAAGATCCCTACTGAAAACACACACACCAGAGGGATGACATGCTGTAACTGCACAAAAAGACAGCACTGTGATCAAGTACCAAACTGGAAAACCAAACACTGTGTCACTCTACTCATATTATTACTGATGCTAAGAAAATAGAAAATTCTCACTAAAATTATTCAACTGTTTGACAGAACCTCTTTGTACTGCTTTGTTGCCCCGTTGTTTTTCCATTGTATTTAGGTGAACAGAGTTATCCTAAATCTGAAAAGTCAAGAGGTTTTAAAAAATTTATTTTACCATTTGAATATTTAAAATGCTTTATTTTATTAAAATTATAGATACAGTATACCCCTTCTACACTCAACCCTCACGTAAGCACACATACATACACAAGTATTATCTGAGGTCTTGCAGAAATAATCTTATAGAAGGATCTGTAACTTTCTGGAAATTAAATATTTTCCAATACTTAAGCAGTAAAGCCTCTTTCTAAACAAAAGGCACTTGTCTTATTGAATTTGGCCTTAGTTTGTTTTCCTTCAGTCTTAATTCACTGAACATTTATAACCAGAATATTTACTGTTCTGTTCACATAGCTATTTCTCAAGAGTTGTATGCATTTTTTTCTGAAAATGAAATGACAATTGTGTCTTTGCCTTGGAAGGAATTGTTAAATTTAAATGATGCAGAAATGGTTCTTGTATAGTACAATGAAATGTCTTGCTTTGTGCTGGTGTCGTTTATTTATTTATTGACATTTGATTCGATATGGACTTTTGCAGTTCTGAAGAGACTTTTCAGACATTATTATTGTTAATAGCTTATAAAGAGAATTAAAAACACAATAATTGGTTAGAGAATGATTAGGAAATAAACTGCAGCTGGCCGGCCACATTTAAGGATTGGATGTCATTTTATTGAATGTCGTTTTACAGCTGTTCCTTACTACAGATATCGTGCTATTTTTTAGTCGTATTCAGATCTTAAGTTCTTCTGTTATACTGACATTCTACCCATAACTTAAAATCCTGTGTTGACATATAAAGTCGTACTTCAAGTGACAACTGGAAATCTCCTGCATCTAATGTCCTTTAAATGACAGGAAAACAATGCAATTCATTGCTCATTCAGTGAAGTTCCATTTGTGTTATTGTGCATAACTATTTCTTTCTCACACAATTTTGTTATAGAAGTAATGTGGCTTGTACCGATCTCTTGCTTGGGCAAGATGCTTAAGTTTTTTAAGACAAGAAAGAATTGTAGCTTAATCCTTCATTTATAAAGAATTTGATTAGGCTGAAACTGGTGAGATACACTCAGGGACAAAATAAGAGTACAGGTGGGTAAGACATGAGAATGAACAGGACAGGACAGAACAAGATGGCACAAGGTAAACTTTAATGGCAGTTTAGGGAGACTCATGTAGTTCAGCAATTCAGCATGGTCTGCACAGAATGTGTGCTACTCATTTGATAAAACTACAAGTATTAAAGGAGCAGTTGCATTCCATTTAGGAAGTATATTTTCTGTAGCAAAGCAGCACAGAAGTACAGCTGTTTTCACAGCTTCCTCACAGCATCTGGTTCTTTGGGTCAGTTCCTGGCCTAGATACCTTCTGAGTGGTGTCCTCCCCATGTTCACATGGATATTCCTCATGCACTGAGGTTTCCTTCCTTCCATTTCTCAAAACATGCAGCTAGCTGACTTAGCATCTTCCAAATTGACCTTAAAAAGTGTGTTTGTGTGTCTGCATGTGTGTGTGTGTGTGTACCTGTATGCATGTGTACATGTGCGTCTGTGTGTGCATGTGTATGTGTGTGTGTGTGTGTGTGTGTGTGTGTGTGTGTGTGTGTGTGTGTGTGTGTGTGTGTGTGCGTGTGTGCGTGTGTGCGTGTGTGTGTGTGTGTGTGTGTGTGTTTGTTTGTTGGTGTGTATACAACGTCTCTCCATTGCTGAGAGTAGGTGCAAATGTATATGCTAGCTGTGATGGCATATTTAATGTAAGGTTCCCTGCATTTCTGCATTATGGCAGCAGCATTTTAACAAGGTTTTCTACATCTCTGAAAATCATAAGTAATAAAGGATTCATTTAGTTTTAAAGTTTCACTTAGATTCACAGTATTCTGTACAACTGGATTCCAATTCCTGTCTTACTTTGCTTGAAGTTCAGTAATCTTATCAAGGAAATGCATTATATTACACAATGACAGAATGGCTATCCCACCTAAATAGCAAAGCAAATCAGAAATGATATGGCAAGATTTAAGTATCTTGCCAAAGAAGCATTAGGAACCTAAAATCAGTATGTCAAAATACTACGATATCTGCTGTGCAAACATTAAAAACATTGATAAAGAAGCAAAAACAACCATGCCACAAAATGTTATTTATTTATTTGATGTCGTATTACATTATGTTGTGTTATATGTTATGTTACATGTTATGTTCTGTCACTTTCTATGTTATGCTATATGGTATGTTTTTTTTCAATGTTATGTTATATGCTATAAATTACATTGTGTCACTTTCTACATTATGCTATATGTTATGTTACATGTTATGTCACTTTCTATGTTATGTTATAGCTGATATTCAGGAAGAATTCTATTGGAAGCCTTGTCATAGATGAACATATGTCCATTCATGGGAATCCTAGAAGGCCTGTCACAGAGTAAAAATGGAACAAACCATGGAAGGCTCAAAAACTTGTCATAGGGGTAGAATGAGCCCAGTCATGCAATCTGTGTGAATCCAGCATCAGATGTAGCAATCTTATTATAGATGACTGATGACCACTAACATGGAGGCTCACGGTGCCCTGCCACAGAACATGGTTGGAAGTCTGCAAGAACCTCAAAAGGTGTAGAATTGTGAATGGCTTGAATGAACTCCATACAGGATATCAAAGGTTACCTATGTTCTTGTAAGACCCACTGCTGCCAATATGTGATGGGCACCACTATGTGTTATCCCCATGCTGGGCCAGTAATCAAGGAGCCAGAATCCTCACAACTGACACTGGAGAAGGAAGTGCACTTGGAATACAAATGGATACACTTGGTATTTCCAGATGCAGACCTCTCTGCATCAAGTAACATTTCACTTAAGAGCACACAGAGAACACACTTAGCCTGGGGTCTGGATGGCTACTGATACAGCTGTAGGGTTAGGTCCTCAGCCGAGTGTCGAAGCCAAGTCTTCCAACACCATCTCTGTACATCCAGTGCTTCATGTCCCGACCTCAAGTAGTTGACACATACACTGAGAGATTGGATTAACACACACACACACACACACACACACACACACACACACACACACACACACACACACACCTGGGAAAGGGTGGCACAGGTTTACCTGCTGTGGCCCCTTCTACTCAGAGTATAAGGTAGTTACCACTGCCACCAGACACTTCACAATCAGCTACTATAAGGCCCTTAACAAAGGGTGTCCAATTAAACTGTGCAATATTAATACTAATACAAATAGTAGTAGTTCATCAAGATGGCTAGGCCTTCTGGAGTGGCCCAAACAGTGTCATCAAGTACATATAAGTACTGTCAGAGGTTAGGTACTTAGGTACTATCTACAAGAACCAGCCATGATAAAAGTATTAAATATATTTAACAATAAATAATAAAAGTACATGAAAATACTGAATATATATTCCCAGTAAACCACAGCATTCAAACCACAGAAAATATTAAAAACAACATTGATAGACAGATTCATACAAGTAAAGAAAAAACATATGTACCCATGAACCACCACATAGGCGCCAGTCTAATTAATGTTGAATGTGTGATAAGAGACCTTGGGACCCAGGTGGACAGTAGTCTCTCCTTTGATAATCACATCGCCACAATAGTCAGGAAATCCTTCTACATGGCGCACCTCATCACAAAAGGGTTCTAATCCAGGAAAAAAGAGGTCATTGTTCCCCTCTACTCGAAAATCATTAGACCCATTATAGAATACAACGCCCGTTTTGGAATGTACCTTACAAGACATCTGCAGCAGCTGGAAAGGCCACAGAAGTACCTCACAAAGAGGATTACTGACCTCAAGTAGATACCCTACACTGACCGTCTCAAAAAACTTCAGCTTTACTCTCTTGCATATCGCCTACTCCGTGGTGATCTCTGCCTAACATATAAAGCTATGTCAAATCCAGAGCTGTTGGACATGCTACACCTAAAGAAATCCCAATCTCTCTGAGCTACTCACTCTAGGGACCTAAACCTTGTCACCACAATAACAGGACATGATGGAGGGATAGATTCCTGTCCCAGAGACTTCCCATACTCTGGAACAAGCTACCCATCTATTTCAAGCAAAGTTTCTCTTTAGCACTCTTCAAGAAAAATCTTGATGAGTGAATGGGAAACAGGAAATACACCCTGGGGAGCACTTCTGTGGCTCTGCTCGACAGGGGCACAGGAAAATAACTTTCTTGGGTGACATAAGCCAGGGAACCTTGTTGGCTAGGCTTCCTTAGGCCCTTGGGCGGATAGCCTACTACCTACCTATGAACCTATGAACCTATATCTAAACTAAGCTTCACTATATTCCTGACTGAATCTAAGAGAATTACACTGTTCCCTAATAACTTACTTGGGTAAGGCAAGATGAAATATGTGAGCAGTCTTTCTAGTCAGGCTCCCCAAACAGAATATTCTATGCTCTGAGATTACTCCCTGTAAAATATAATATCCAAGATGACTTGCAAAATGACCTCATCTAGTCATCTGAAATCTAGGTTCCCACAATATCTCCTTTTGAAGTCTGAGGCAGAACTTTAGAAGACTGCTGCAGTATACATCTACAGCTTTTATGGCAGTACCTGGTGCCAGAAACATTTACAACACTTTACCCCTTCTTTACAAAAGCTAACAGATAATGGCTGCTCCCAGACTTACCTTCTCAGGGCCTTCTCAGCAATGTGGGGTGCCATTCAGTGATTTAACAGCTCATTTACATTTCCCTTATTTTCCTTAAAATAAGCCAGCTGGTTAAATATTGCTGTGCAAGTGTTCTGTATTAAAACATTTACATTTAATTCAGATGCCATAATACATGTACATTTTATTTCAGCAGGGTGCACTGTTAATACGTAACACAATTAGCACAAGCAAAGCTCACAAATACATTTTCAGCATAAGCATCTGTACAAATTAGCTTGATATACAAATGACATATAATTATTTATAAAATTCCAGCTAGCTGTGCTGGCACAAGTCTTATATCCACTGCCCTACTTCTCCCTCGCATGTCTGGCAGTACCTCATATTTTCATAATTCCCTAAGTTCAAATTGCATATTTTCAGCCAAGGAAACCATGATGGACATGAACACCTTGTCAAGAAAAGTTCAGTTATGTTTGATGGCCCTTTCCTCATGCACATACATACAGATGAAACTGCATTAGAAGCCCACTAAAGGAATAGAAATGTCACCAACTAAATACAGGGAACTTTGCCTAAGAGGCATTAGAAGTCTTGCTGTTCTAGTATGAGAAGCCCAGAAACAAAAGCGTCAGTCATGGGAGTTGTAGAAGCCATGTCATAGAGGTAAAGAGCCCATCCATGCAAGCTTAGCAATCCCTGTTACAGAGGTACAATAAGCACAGCCATAGAAGCCCAACCATCCCTGTTAGAATGAATGACCTTCACCATGGAAGTTCTAGATACCTTGTCACAGAGATACAATAAACCCAGCCATGAAAGCCCTAGGTGCCTTTCACAGTGGTATAATGAGCCCAGCCATGGAAATCTTAGATGGCCCATCATGAACCCAACCATGGATGTCACAGAGATAAAAGGGGACCAGCCATGGAATCCTGGGAATGCCTGTTACAGAGATACAATGACCCCAGCCGTGGAAACATGAGAATCCTTGCCACAGTGATACAGTAAGCCCAGCAATGGAAGCCCAAGAATCCCTATCACAGAGATACTATGAGCCCAGTCATGGAAGCCTGAGAATTTCTGTCACAGAGATACAATAAGCCCAACCATGAAAGCCCTAGAAGCCCTGTCACAGAGATACAATAAGCACAGCCATGAAAGTCCTAGAAGCCCTATCACAGAGATATAATAAACCCAGTCATGAAAGCCTAAGACATCATGTCACAGAGATATAATGAGCCCAGCCATGGAAGCCTTGTATGCCTTGTCACAGATGTACAATGAGCCATGCCATGGAAGCCCAAGAATTCCTGTTACAGGAGTACAATAATTCTGGCTATGGAAGCCTTAGAAGCCCCAGCCATGGAAGTCTGAGAATCTCTGTCACAGAGATACAATGAGACCAGCCATGGAAGCCTGAGAATCCCTATCACAGAGATACAATAAGCCTAGCTATGGAAGCCCTAGAAGTTCTGTCACAGAGATACAATAAGCCCAGCCATGGAAGTCGTAGGATCCTTGTCACAGAGATACAATAAGCCCAGGCATAGAAGTTCGAGGGCTGTACAATAAGCCCAGCCATGGAAGCCCTAGAAACCTTGTCACAAGGGGCTGCTCCTCTACTTCTATTTTGATCTCCACTTCCCTATACTGATTGATCTAGCCACCCCCCCACAGAAGTTGATCACATTGGACAACACAGAGTGAGGACAAACTGTTTCACTATGCCCCATGACTCAATAAACACAAAAATGTGAGCACAGGCACTGTGTACTGTTTAAGCAAGCCTTGGATCTACTACCATATTAACATAAAAATTTTGCAACACCTTTCATTACTTTAGTGTTAGAAGGCACTGTAGTAGTAGGTGTTTTCATTATCCTGTAGCCTTTCTAACAGGTGAGTACAAAGAAAAACATTAGGAAGTGGCTTTCATCCCTTCCTCACAGCAAATGTCCTACCCTCTCTTCATCTTAGCTCTTCCGCTTCTTTCCCCAGGAATGTGCCCAACCCATTAAGCATTCACTCTGGTTCCATATTTATTGAATGTTATTGCTTTTTGTTTCCATATTTCTGCCTACTTCTTTTTATTCTTGCAGCACAACTATTTCAATCTTCTGTTACCGAGGCTTGGATATTGCTTTCTGCTCTTTTATCCTTCCCTCCTAACATACATTTGCCTATACTGCTCTTAACTCCTTAGAACAACTCAGTATCATGGCATTAGTCCTGAATTTGATGCCTTACTCTCTCTTACTTGTTTCAAGGGCTCTGATATTTCTGCTCATTAATTTACTTTCCTTCTACCCCTTTGGAACTCAGACTTTGCCATTACTGTAGCCTACACAGACAATGCATTGTGATTTTGATCTTATTTCCACGGAGGGTTTATATGCATTGTATTTATTCCTTTAATTTCCTTAGGACTGCCTGCCACAGTGGGTAGAACTCCCCCACCCCCAATGATCTCTGTTGAAGGAATTTTCTTACTCCTCTGCTCGCCACTAGAATCTTAGGGCTGCCTCCCACATGGGACATAACTTCTCCCTCCCCTATGATCCCTAGTCTCCTATTCACGCCTCATCTAGTCCTATTTCTCTGCCCTCTGCAAGGATCTCCTATACCATACAACAGTACTGAGGTTTATCTGATGTGGGCTATTTAGATTGCTTACTTGCTTGTAGCTTACTTGCTTGTACTTGGTTAAATGCTCAGAAGTTTATCTGCTATTTGATTTCCTTCAAAACACTTGTTTAATTGCCCTGCACTTGTTCAGTATGTGCCTTTAATCTGTGCATACATTCTGCTGCATGTGGGAGAACTCTGCACTATAGCTGTTTAGTGGACTAGTTCTATACATCTACCATATATGTCAAATTGTTGCACTGTGTGTGAAACAGATATTTAGCTGTATATTGATTATCTAAGGGCTGCTTAACACTAGAGATGCATATAGATTTTCTTCTTGTGTAAAAGCTGAGCCCAGTGACTGCATTATTCATTATGTTTATACCATAACCACTCTTATTGTTCCTTATGTTTGTCTTGTACACATACAGCAGTGGTTTCCTGCCTGCCAATACGACATAGCTGGAGCACAGCAATCATCTTTTGTATGCTTACAGCTCATACTGAATAATTTGTATACAGCAGTTGTTTAAAATACTTGCAGCATGTTTTGATATGTGCAAATCCTGCAGTCTTTATTGATTGACTCAAGTTAAGTTTGCCTTACTGTAAAGTGCACGGTTCCCTCCTGCCTGTATTTTTTTCCTTCTTTGCTTCCGCAGTACTTTACACATAAATGTCTTCTAGTGGTTCAAGCTAATTTACTAAGATTAAATGTGGCTGGCACACTTCTGCCTGCTGTTTCGATATTAGCTACTTAATTACATTCTGCAATTAATTACAGTGCCCACCCTATCAGCTTAGCAATGGACACACTTCCACTGCTTGTCAAGCAATGCAGTACCCTTGCTACCTTCAAGGTAAACATAGATAACTGGGCAGGCAGTTTCAAATTCTCTCCAGATCTATCTTGTGTTGCCCTCACTGAGGTCTGACAGAAATTTTGACTAGCCTTATAATGGTCTGCAGACTGATTCTCCAGTACGTAACTGTGAACTTATGATTAGGCATCTATTTTTATGCATTTAGGACAGTGTTTTTGAATCATACTGCTATACTGACTACATGGCTTTTAATAACCAACTGTTTGATGACTGTGGCATTTATACTGAATTTAATTCCATTTTTGTGCAGCCTGTTTTAGATATGAGCAGATTTACCATTACTTCATCCATCAGGCACACAACCAGTTACACAGAAGATTTCACAGTGAGTGGACAAACATATTAAAGTAGCTACCTGTTAGAAGCAGTAGCACTCTGTGCTTTTGAAGTCAGTATTTTAGAATGCTGAAACAGTTTTCATGTATAAAAATGCACATGCAGAGGACTGATTAATGCTTTGCCATACAGTGGCCCTTTCCTTATGCTCCTTTTAACTAGTTGATCTAGCTCTTGCCCCATGGGTTAATCACATAGGGCAAAGTAAACAGAATGAGGAAAAGATTCTTCAGTGCACCTTAGCAAAAAAAAAAATGAGAACAGATATTGTGTATTCTTTAAATAACCTGTCACTCTACTGCCGTACAATGATTTGCAAATAGATTTGCAGATAGACCAGCAATCTGTTGTGACACTGTTAAAAGGGACTGTAATAATAACCATCTTCACCTTTATAACAGTTAGGTGAGGGCAAAGATAAACACTGGGATGTGGCTTTCATCTTTTCCTCATTGCAAAGTTTTAACCCTGTCTGTGTCATAGTTCATGTCCTTCTTTCCCTAGCTCCTTGGACCTAACCCATTAACCATTCATTCTAGTTCCATAGTTGGCTTACTCCTGTTTTATGTTTCTATATTTCTAGCTGCTACTACTACAGCCCAACTTCTTAACCTTCTGACTTCAATCTAGTTTTCTGTTCTTTTACACTCTCCTCTTAACAAACATCTGTCTTTACTGCCCTGCATTCTTTGGAACAACACACTATCCTTACTCCCTCCTACGTATTTGGAGATCTTGGAGTACTTTTGCTAATTAACTCACTTTCAACCTATTCCTTTGGAACTCATACTCTGTCATTACTGTAGTCTTTACCTACCTCATAGCCAGTAGATTTTATTTTTTATTTTTTTGCTGGTGACCGTATTTTCACCAGACAGCCCTGCTCTGATTAGCTCACTCTGCTCACCTCCAGTTTGCTTCACTCCCTAATCCACCCCATTCCTACCACCCCCTATATCCTTAAATTTATTTCAAACAATTTACACCCACATCCCGTCCCACAAATCTCAAAGCATTAATGCATTGCATCATTTCCTCCTCACACATCACTTCCTCTTCACAAGTCATTTCCTTAGACACCCCTAGCCTCATCACAATAACTTACGTAATCACAATAACTTTTCTACATTTAGTATACTTTGTTTTTCAGCAAATACACAAACTAAAGATTAAAGATCACCTTATTAACTTTATGACACAACTAAACTTGGTCACCCAACTTTAATTCTATGTAAACACTTTGGGGCACCTCAACCATTTCTACTAAATAAACTACCTTCACATACTATAGACAATTTCTTTTAAACAAACTTAACTACCAAACACTATAAAAGTCACCTGTCTGCAGTATAGTTCATAAATGCTCATTCTAATACTTCCTTCCCAGTAAGTGGTCATTAAGGTATTTCTTCCTCACCAGACACCCATGCACACTAATATATAACACCCTTGAATCTCTAGGCCCACTGTGGCACAAAATTCACTTCTTTAAATATAGAAGTAAGTTCGGCCATCAGACTCAGTCCCTCCTATCAACAGTTGTTTAGTCCCACACAGTACCTAGAGGAAACCTACTTATCAATCACATTTAAAAACAAATAGTATATCAACCCTAACACCCACCACCTGCAACTCAACTCTATTCATTTTACTTATTTTATTTAACCTTTGTTAACTAGGGAAGTGGCCTGATCTGATGGCCTTTTTCAGTTATCTGAGACATATAGGCTAATGTAAATAGACAACAAGCAAACAAACAGAAATTAAGAATCCTATCTCTTACACAACCAATGTTTTAGGTCTAGTGGCTGCTAGACAACTTTCATATTCTATGAAAATTCCCTAGTTACAACGGCCAGCTGGAACTTAAAGTACAAGTCAGACTAACACAGTCTGTATATAGCTCTAGGTGACAGCTACAGCACGACCACTTATCAGACACAACCAGTGCTATGCTCCCAGCCCAGCTATCTGGAATTTTGTAAATAATTCTATGTCATTTGTGAATATTGATATGATTTATACAGAACTGTATGTTATATACTGAGCTTCAAGAATGTAACCACAGCATACCCTGCTGGAACATAGAAGATTAACTTACAAAACTTCAAGAAGATAAGTTAAAATTAAGTGCTTTACAACTGTGCTATAAAAGTTAGTTTCAATGTGGCAAGGAGACAAGATGTCTAGAGCTAAAAGTTTTTCTATTGTCTTGAAAAAAAAGTAATTACCAGGTTTAAAATGTAAAGTGTTTTATTGCTTTATGACTTCTTAGCAGCTACACAGTTCTGAGCAGACATCTGAGAGATATGTACTTTTTAACACAGGGATGTTAAAATTCTGTTAAGTTTCTGTTAGCCTGGGAACTGAAGTCAGGTGACAAAGAGTGATGTCACCCAGGCTAACCCAGCAGTAAACTGTGATATTAATTTGGGAACTCTCTCAGAGAGAGACTGGGCATTTTGTTTTTGTCTTGGACCTAGCAAGAACATTCACTCATCATCACATCTGCATTTGCCTGGCTGTAAGTAAGATTCAGGGCATAGTTTCTCTTTTAGAGATAGATAGGAATATAGTAAAGATTAATTTAGATGTTTTCTGTATTTATGTGAGACTGTTGTACAATGCTGTTTTAAAATATTTACTGTGATTTTGAATTCTGAAGTTACTGTGTTTGTGTACTGAGTATTGTCTTGCTTTTTTATTATTTATTATTGAATATATTTAAACCTATCTTTGTGGCTGATATTTTCTAGACATATTAAAGTCTTAGAGTACGTGCATATGTATTTGTTGACACTGTACAGGCCACTCCTGAATAGCCTTGCAAGTCTTGCTCAAAACTACCATTTGGATAATAGTAACATTACACAGTAGGATTGCACACCCTTTGTAAGGGCCTTATAGTAGCTGATAAGTAGGGGTTGGTGGCAGTGGAATCTACCTTATAGTCTGGGCAGAACGGGGCATAGCTAGCAATCCTGTGCCAGCCTTCCCCAGGTGTGTGTGTGTGTGTGTTTGTATAAAATCAAATCTCAAAGTGTGTGTGTGTGTGTGTGTGTGTGTGTGTGTGTGTGTGTGTGTGTGTGTGTGTGTGTGTGTGTGTGTGTGTGTGTGTGTGTCAACTACTTGTGCAGGGAAACAAAGCAATGGTTGGACAAAGAGGGCATTGAAGGGCTTGGCCTCTCAGCTGAAATCTTAACCCTATAGGTGTGCCAGGAGGGAGTCTTATTGAGGATTTGGAGAAAGAGGGAGATACCAGCCCCAGACTGACTATGATCTCTGTGTGCTGTTAAGGGAGATTGTACTTTACTGTGCATGTACTTGTCATCCTCCCAGTGTGTATGTCCCCTAGCTGTTACCAGTGGTGAGGACTGAGGCCCCTCGATTACTGGGCCAGTGCCCTTGAGGTTTGGTTACTCCCGTCCCCATTACCTCCATGACTTTGGTGAAGATTCTGCATCTCCTTTTCATGTTGCCTCTGCCTCTCATTCTCCTCAGCTTCCAGGCATCGCAGTTTCTAATTTTCCTCAGCCTTCAGATGTGGCAGTTTCTCATTTTCCACAGTCTCTAGACATCTCAGTCTCTCTGCTACTTCTATTTACAAATGCTTGGCCTCCAGCTCAAGTCTCTTTAACTCCAGGTGGATTTTTAAGTCCTCTGTGGAAATGTTGAGCTGTCCATTTTCTGAGAGTTGTACATTCCCAAGGCCAGTCTGATTGTCCTCCTGGTTACTGTCCTGTGAGGTAGCTGTGACTAAATTTCAATCATTTCTGCCTTAGTAAGGATTGGCATGCACCAGTCCTTTAGCCTGGCACATCTCAGCCCACTGGCTCCTTGTCAGCTTGCCATACTCCTCTGCTGACATGCTTGCCTGGTCTCCCTGACTAAGCTAACAAAAAATAAAACAATTGTGATATGAACTCTGAATGTCCACTGCATGGCTGATTGAGAGTACAAACACCTTCAGTGAGCACTGTACACAAGCTACAGGAATTCAATATCCATACCACTACAAGCCAATTAATATATGATGTGACTAACCACTGTCAACCAATTAATATGTGATGTGGCTATCCCACCACTGCCACCAATTAATATGTGACTCCCCTGCACTGACCCAGTAATCAAGTGGCCTCAATCCTCACCACTGGCAACAGCTAGGAGATGTACACACTTGGAGGATGAAAAGTACACACACAGTAAAGTGCAATTTCCTTAAGAACACACGGAGATCACAGTCAGTCTGGGGCTGGTTTCTCCCTCTTTCTCTAAATCCCCAATAAGACTCTCCACTGGCACACCTATAGGGTTATAATGTCAGCTGAGGGGTCAAGCCAAGAACTCCAGCACACTCTCTGTCCAGCCAGTGCTTCATGTCTCTGCCTAAGTAGCTCTCTCTCTCACACACACACACACACACACACACACACACACACACACACACACACACTTTGAGATGTGATTTATATAGAAAGACACACACACACACACACACACACACACACACACACACACACACACACACACACACACACACACACACACACACACATACACACACACACACACACACACACACACACACACACACACACACCTGCAAACACATACATATACACACCTGGGGAAGGCTGGCACAGATTTACTAGCTATGCTCCCTTCTGCCCAGCCTATAAGGTAGTTTCTACCACCACCAACCCATACTTATCAGCTACTATAAGGCCCTTACAAAGGATGTCCAATCCTACTGTGCAATGTATTATCCAAATGGTAGTTTTGACCAAGACTTGCAAGGATATTCAGGAGTGGCCTGTACAGTGTTACCAAATACATATGCAAGTACTCTAAGAACTTAAATATGTTTCACAAATATCAGCCACAAAGATAGGTTTAAACATGTTTAATAATAAATAATAAAAGAATAGGACAATACTCAGTACACAAACACGGTAACTTCAGAGTTCAAAATCACAGGAAATATTTTAAAACAGCATTGCAAGACAGTCTCACATAAATAGAGAACACATCTAAACTAATCTTTACTATATTCCTATCTATCTCTAAAAGAGAGACTATGCCCTAAATCTTACTGACAGCCAGGCAAATGCAAATGTGATGATGAGCGGATGCTCTTGCTAGGTCCAAGACAAAATACAAAATGCCCAGTCTCTCTCTGAGAGAGTTCCCAAATTAATATCACATTTTACTGCTCGGTTAGCTTGGGTGACACCACTCCTGACTTCAGTTCCCAGGCTAAACAGAAACTTAACAGAATTTTAACATCTCTGTGTTAAACAAACATATCTCTCAGATGTTTGCTCAAAACTGTGTAGCTGCTAGGAAGTCATAAAGCAATAAAACACTTTGCATTTTAAACCTGGTAATTAGTTTTCTTTCAAGACAATAGAAAAAACTTCTAGCTCTAGACATCCTGTCTCCTTGCTGCTTTGAAACTAACTTTTATAGCACAATTATAAAGCACTTAATTTCAACTTATTTTCTTGATGTTTTGTAAGTTAATTGTCTATGTTCCAGCAGGGTATGCTGCGGTTACATTCTTGAAGCTCAGTATATAACATACAGTTCTGTATAAATCCTATCAATATTCAAAAATAACAGAATTATTTACAAAATTCCAGATAGCTGGGCTGTCAGTGTAACAACTGGTATAAATCCCATTCCACACTTGTATAAATCATTACTACTAACAAAAATCTTACCTATTCCTAACAAGCTTAGGTAGCAATTAAAGTGCAGTTAGTTCTAGCAAAATTAACAAATCTCTCTCTCTCTTAATGTACAGCTATAAAAAAACCTTATTCTACTCATTCTCGACAACCAACACTTAACAACTAACTTCTTATCTCCTATTCATTTTTTTCACTTTAATACTCTGGATGGCATATAATTTCATCAGTCTATCATCTGCTCTAGTTAGCACTTGAAACATACTGTTCTAACTTTCTAATATACTGAACTATGTAATAACTCCAAAATGTATACTAGGTAGAAATCAGGGCATATTGTGTTACCCTGACATATTGCACAAGGCAGCAGTCTGACTTATAACTTATAACTTTTTATCTACACACTGCTGCTCATTGCTCCTGGTGGCAGCTAAGGCAATTTTGATATCCTCCCTGTCACCTAGGTAGCAGAGGGAGCACCTCATTTCAGCATGTCAGTTCAACTACTTCAGGGAGATCTTTTTAATAGCATCCTTCTACTTTATCATGATTATTAATAACATCTTTTTTACATCTAGTGTATTCCTCTAGGTGACAAATACACCATTGCCTGACAGACAGCCCTCAACGTTCTTACTACAGAGCACCATTACTCCTCAGCTATAACTATGACCAGCCTATGTCCTACATAAAATTACCACTCCTCATTACAATCAGGCCTTCCTATATCCTACTCTTTCCTCCCCCTTTCCTTCATCCCTGATGCTCTGTCATTCCCACTCTTCTTTTTCCCAGTTCATCTACCTCTATTCCAAGTGGCTCTTTGATTCCTATGCTTCTTCTAGCTGCTTCTCTTCTACCCCAGGTGGTGCATCCCGGCATCTCGAGGCATGCCACCCCACTCTTTCCTTTCTAATTTTACTCTATATCTGATCTACTGGGCACAAACATCACCTTTGCAGAATGCTAGAAGATGGATACAATATCCAAACTACCCTTGCGGTTCATGTCTTCTTCCTCACCCTATCCACCTATATGCATTGCAGTTCTATTAGCAGTGATGCCATTAAAAAAATCCATACAAAATTATTCAAATAACCCAAGGACGATAAAGTTAAGAGGTGGTTGTAGTTGAGAGAAAGTAAAGCTAAAGGTCAAGAGGTTCTTATGTGATATGGCCTGTTGAATGGCAAGACAAACCTTATTTGGTATGGAGAAATTTATTTAGTTATTCATTCATTTATTTATTGCTTTCTAGATTAGTGTAGTCCAAATAGGACATGATAACCCCTTTTCAGAGGAAGTCCAGAAAGAAAAACTCCAGTTATGAAGTAGATAATTTTATACCACAGAGAAAAAACATACAATAACTGAAAGGAAGCTGTACTGCAGAAAATCTGCAATTGGTAAAATATAGAGTCATTACATATTCATTCAAGACAAAATGACATATGCAGTCAGGTTTAAAAAGTCAAATTACAATTTTACATTTATGGGTAGGAGAAGTAAGAGACTAGAGGTTTGGGAGATATTAAGAAAAGATTGAGAAGAGGTGATAAGAGTAGAAATCACACAGCAGATGAGGAAGGATGAGCACTGCATGCATGTGTGTGTGTGTGTGTGTGTGTGTGTGTGTGTGTGTGTGTGTGTATATATATATATATATATATATATATATATATATATATATACATATACATATATATATATATATATATATATATATATACATATGCATGTATATATAATGATACAGAGAAAAAGGAAGTTGTAGAGAAGTTGAGGTGGGTGTAGAAGGCAGTGACTATGACTTGGAATTTTGCTGGATGGAAACCATTGTAACAGCGTATGCAGAGTCAGTAGAAGTGGCAATAAGGGCAAAGGGATAGAAAAGACAGCTGGAAATTTACATTGAGAAGTTGCTTTTTTGAGGTATATACAGCTAATATACTTGTGTAACAGCCAAGTTTCACATTTTAGTTCAGCTCTGAAGGCAGGGGAGCTCAAACTTTAGAAAATACTATCAAGTGAATTTTCAACTATCTGACAAGTCAGACTTTCTACGTCTCTGTTAATTTCAACTTATCATCAATGCAAACAGTTTGCTGTGGTATGCAAATGGGCTAGGTTACAGACCCACTTCTTGTTTATCAAAGATCTGCTATCTCTAAATCTGATACAATGTACAAATGACATTCTTTTCTCAACTTAGCAAAAATAAAATAAATTTACTGGAAAAAAATGCAAACTAACTTTGCAAAGTTTTGCAGCTGGGTCAACAAAAACAAATTAATCACGTCTCACCTGAAACCATCTTTCACCATTACTTCCCATAATGATACCCCTATCTCAGTTGAAAGTCACACTAAACTACTAGGAGTCATTATTGATGATCAACTAAAATTTGATCTATAAATGTCCTATGTAACATTAAGAAAACTAATCAAAAACATGGTCTCCTTTATAGAAATAAAAACTTTCTTGCAAGCAAAGCTAAAATAGCGCTTTCACATGCCTACCCATTACCTCCCCTTCTTTATCGCTCTCAAATTCTCACCAATCTACAGGCTATACTTACAATTAAACTAGAATCCACTTACAACAAGGTAGCTACATTTGCTGCTGAAATGCCATACCCATGTCATCACTGCCTCGCTCTCAGAAAACTGAACAGGTTAGAATTATCACATAACCTGCTCCTTTCTCAACTCCAGATAATTCATTCTATTCTTTACCAGCCCACTTTTTGTCCCAGCATCTCCTCTATAATCTCCCACTACACCCCTGCAAAAACACTCTGGTGCTCTGAGCAGCATCTCCTGTCCATTCACAAACTCATGATTAACTCAGGAAAAAAACCTTTATAGCTATCTGCCTACTGTGAACTGAATAAACTACCACTAGACATCTGTCTCCTTAGACCCAAACCCCAATTCTGAAAGGCAGTAAAAAATCACTTAAGCAAAACTAAACTATGTCAGTGATATCTCCCACCTGATTGACTCAACTCTCTTAGCTACACTATCTCTCTCATTTTTTCTAAATCTTTTCAACTCCATTTTTTTGCTTAACACTCTTTTCCTTTAATTTGTAAATTATATCTCTTTCCTCTTTGCGTCTATTCTCTTTTAATATTCTTTTTGTTACTTAACCTCTTCTTCTTTCATACTATGCCAGTTTATCTTGTCTCTGGTATGACTTAAACAGTCAGATAAATAAGCTTAATAATCCTTTCTTATTGGTACCTACACTCTTATCAATCATGTTTGCCCTATAATTATAACCATATGTATTCTTTTTGTTTTTTTTTTAATTATTAAATAATTATTAAAATGAACAAATATTTCCATGAAATTATAACATTTTTTCTTTAAAGTTAAAAAAGAAAATAAAAAAAAACAAACCTTCTAATATATAAACCAGTGTAACTAAACTATGTACAAAGACATTCATCATGCAAAAAAAATTCTTAATGTAGCTGTAGGATTAATAAAAATCATCTGTTTACATAAATTAATAAACAATTTTTCTAGAAGTTCATAGATGATATTCCATGAATTATATAATGTAATATTCCTAAATGATCTAGATTTAATAGTTAACATTTCCAAATTACATGTTTCAAGGAGTATATTTTAAATTCCAAAAATGTAGGTGCTGTACTAGATTTCCAATTCTTAGTGATTGTTTTTCTAGCTATAGATAGTAGAGACCAAACCAAAGGGTACTTTATTCTCTTTTACACAATCAGGAACAGGAGCATTAAATAAAACAAGTGATTTAGTTATAAATCATCAGTAAAAATTGTTTGCAACAAATTATTGATATAATCCCAAAATGTTCTTAAATATATGCAATTATAAAACATATGAGACCAGTCAGCATTCAATTCAATGCTACATCTCCAACATGTTATATTCTTTTTAGAAAATATACTTATATCATGAGGAGTGATAAATGATCTATTTAAAAATCTCCATGTGAATAATTTCCATTTTAAAGAGGAAGTAGTCATACTTGCTGATTGTAAAATATTCAATTTGTCTTTCTCAGAAGGGGGATTATTATTAATTAAAGAAAAATATTTCCAATAATTATCTGAATGTGTATCTAAATCACATTTAATTGCCATATAAATGTTTGATAACTTGTTATTAGCAGGAGATTTATGCAAAACTGATAAAATCATATATTGCATTAGCTTGGGAATTTTTTCCCTAATTATAGGAGACATATAATCCAATTTATTTAATACATATTGTCTAGCTTCTTGAAGCTCTAACCATAAACAATAATCAAGTTTATACTCTTCCAAGAGTAAACTATTGGATTTTATCTCATTATTTATCATTTGGTGCCAAAATGTTAAATGCTTTTGCTGAAATATAGATATGTTTGTATAATCTGAAAAAGAAAATGGATCTGTCTGTGTAGGCTATAGGGAAGAGTAAAAAAAGCTAATCCTTATATATATTATATTTAAATATAAAATTTTAAATGATTTTAAAAGAAAAACTATATACTTAGAGTTAAAACTCAGAGAAGAAAATTCAGAAATATAATCTTTTAACCTCCAAATAAATGGATTACTAATTATATTTAGCTTATAGGAACTGTTTATATCATTGGTATTTTGTGACAATACCTCTATAAACTCTTTCCACTTAGCAGTGTATTCCACATCGATGAGATGAGAGATTGTATTGAATACTGATGAAATTGAATAAATTTCTAAATCTGGTAAGGCTATATCCCCATTATTCCAATTATACATATGGTATGTTAATGCAATCCTTGGCTTATTTGGTAACCACAAACATTTCTGAATCGTTTAATTAAATTTTTTAATTATTTGGTAAGAAGGAGGTATAGATAAAGAGTGAATTATATATAAGATTTTGGGGAGAAGGATCATCTTTATTATTAAAAGTTTATCATCCATAGAAAAGGGTAATTTGTTCCATTTATTTATTAAATTTTCTATCTGTAATAGACTTTTATTATAATTTATTTGAATGGTATCTTTAATATTGTTAGTAATAATTATACCTAAATATGCTATTTGTTGAGACTGAGCTATATATTCATTATATTCATCAGGTATATTGTATTTTTTGAACCTGTTAAAAGAATTTGTGTTTTATTATTATTAAAAGTAAGGCCAGAATTTTTTTGAAAATATTCCATGTTTTTAAAAAGTTTTTGTATAGATTCCCTTCTACTCCAAAGAGTAATCAATATGTCATCTGCAAACATTTGTATTGTAGATGATATAGTGGGGTTTAATTTGTATCATTCAATATCTGTATCGTGTCTTATTAAATTTTCCCATGGTTCCATAACTAATGGAAATAAAAGAGGGGCTAAAGGACACCCTTGCTTAGTACCTTTTACTATTGGTATATTTTGAGATATACTAGTACCAATTTTAACATAAGCTTGGCTACCTTCATATAACAGAGTGATAAGATTGATAAAATTATTGGAGAAATTTAATTCCTTTAATAGAGTGAACAGATATTCCCATGTAACTGAGTTGAAAGCACAATTTATATCTAAACTAACTAGGGTTAAACTTGTTTTAAGATTTTTCACCGAATCAATTAAAGTTAATATTATTTTAAAGTTATCATATGAAGTACTCTTTATTATAAACCCTGTTTGATCACTATCAGCTAATTTGGGTAAAAGTGTTTAAGCCTTTCTGCATAAATGGACATAAATAATTTGTAATCAGTGTTTAATAGGGAGATGGGTCTATAGGAGGTACACTTAGAGGGATCTTTGTTAGATTTTAAAATAGGAGAAATAAAAGTGTATTTCCAAGAAGGTGGAATTATGTTTTTGTCCTGAACAAGATTAACTACTTTATAAAGCAATTTTAGAGCATTTATAGGTAGTAATTTGTAAATTTCAGGAATGATGCCGTCATTACCTGGTGCTTTATTTTGCTTTAATTTGGTAATGTGAGTTTGAAGTTCTCTGAAAGATATTTGTTTATCAGTAGAAATCCCTTGTTCCTCTGAAAGTCTTGTTTTAGTGTATTTATTAATAAAAGTTTTTATTTCCTCTTTAGAGTTAATTTCAGTAGTTGTTTGGTTGATGTTTATAAAAAACTCTCTAAATTCAGTTAATATATTATGAATTTCTGATACCATTTTTCCTTTTTTAGGGGAGAATATTTCATTAATATGATTAAATCTATTTAATCTTTTTGTTTTATTAGCAAGAATTTTTAAGGATTTAGGGTTAGAAGAGAAATTTATAAACTTGAATTTTTCTATATTGATCATAGTTCTATGTTTTAATATTTCTAGATATTTATTATTTAACATATTTATTTCTTTTCTTTTATCTGATATATCTTTATCACCCATATTACTAAGTTTTAAAGTATCTAATTTACATTGTATATCTTGCAGCTCTTTATCCCAAGCTTTCTTTTTTTTATTGTACCAATTCAATATCCTACCATATAGATAAGCTTTTACAGCATCCCATATGTACATTTCTGATATATCATTAGTATTGTTAAATTCTAAAAAAATCTGTACTTCTGTAGAAATGAAATCATTAAAATCTTGTAATTTTGTGATATAAGCTGGGATCCTTTTTATATGAATATTAAAATTTGGATTGACTACCACTTCAAAAATTATAGAATTATGATCTGATAAAGGACATGAAATTACTGCTCATTTGTTTAAGGAATCTGTTAAATTATTAGAAATAAAAACTCTATCTATCCTCGAGTATGAGTTATGTCTATGAGAAAAAAGGTGTAAAACAAAGAAGTAGTATCTGCAAAATAATTTATATATTTCAAAAAAATAAGTATCTGAAAAGTCTTTTAATAATTTAGATGATGTAGATATTTTTCTCTTCCCACTAGTACTAGAGTCTTTGTAATCTAGAATACAATTGAAATCTCCTGCCAAAATAATGTTCCCTTTAGAGAATAGTACAATTTGATCTAGATGTTGTTTCACTGTGTTTATCCCTATCCCTGGGATCCAATATATGTTAATCAATGTGAAAATTGCACTGTTTATTTCTATGGTGACTGCACAAAACATTCCTTTATTATCCTTATATGTATCTATTATTTTAGGAAAAGGCATTATGCTGTTCCATAGGGAAGCTATTCCTCTCTTTTTCTTAGTATGTTCAGAACTTACTAAAATCTTATATGTTTTAGATTCAAGTCTGAATATATCCTCTGTTGTTAAGTGAGTTTCTTGTAAAAATACTAACTGGGATTTATGTAACTTAAGATATCTAGTTAAATTCCTCCTTTTATTAGGATTATTTAAACCATTAATGTTAACTGATATACCTTTTAGTGTAGTCATTGAAAATTAAATGATGTAAATATAAACATATTGATCTAAGAAATACACAAGAATATATCTAATATTAATACTATTATGATCATTAGAACAAACATAGTGTAAGAATATCATATTCTTAAAATTAAGGTTGTTTCCTACTACATAAGATATGAACATCTGAAAAGTTATTAGAAAATATTTATAACATAAACATGAAACAAAATGACCAACCCGAACCCCCTCTGGAGTTTAAAACTCCTAACTCGAATGACATCAGTCACTCGAATCGACCTCCTATCAAAAGCAGCATCCAATCAGCACCTGCCTAAATGTCTATAGTCATAACTATAAAAATAAGGCTTCTCATCAATAACATAAACAATTTTTATATGAACCAAATATATAGATATAATATTGTGTCAATTAGTAAATGATGACAGCTACATCTTAGGAATAAAGTGCAGAATTTTCTTACATTAGTTAGTAGGTTATTAAGAACTACTATGATCTATTAGTTCACTCTTCTGTTTTAAAGTAATCACATTTCATAAGAACCTTAAAAAGAAACTATGGCATTCTTATATTACCGAAATATGGCTAATAAAGGCTGAAGTTTGATATATAGAACTGCCATAGGTGATCAGCTAAATGGAACATAGTTGTAAATGAATCACCTAAGGGCCTTCAATAACCACTAACATTGGCAGCTAATAAATAAGATGCTAATAAAAGTGATTTTACTAATAATCAACTAACATACTGATTGTTCTGAAAGAAATGAACACTGCATTTCTTTGCCAGAAAACAAATATAGTGATTACTCATCAAGAAGTAAAACCAACAACATCCTGCTAGTTTTCTTATAACCAAACACCCCGGTGCAGTCTCTCATAGAAGAGTAACTAATAAACCTTAAAAGTCTGATCTTCCATTCATTGCATTAATTTGAGTTACCTCAAAGGGTCCATCACCATACTGAAAACTAGTGAAAATGTCATATTAGTTCAAAGAAGCAAGGTGCTTAAATAGCTCATGTATACTATATAAAAGCCTTATTTAAATATAATGAGCTTTTTATTATTCAATTATAGCTTATACTATCTTTGAATTTTGAAAATCTATTTCATTAATAAAACAAAATATGAAAATGTCACATTTTCTAATGATAAACAGATCTAACTATTTTTAATGCACCTGTCCTTGCAATATTATTGCTGCCTATGTGGTACATCCCTATCAGCCTATTACACAAATGCATTCATAAAATAACTGAGATAACCTATTATATACATCTATACATTTAACATTTTGATAAATTCTTCATGAATATTTTCTCAGCAAGTCAATAGTTATAAAAAATGTACATGTAACACAAGTATATAAACAGCTTGTAGCGTTATTAAATCTTCCAAAAATGCACAAATCACAACTAGTATTTCTCATCAAGATATCGGTACCCTTGTCATATATAAAGCAAATATTTTATGAGAATACTATTCATATATAAATACATAAGGCTCAAGAATACCTATGATGATCAGAACAAGTATTTAGGCTACATGCATAGTATAATCCCTATTTATTTAAGAGATTATTGCATATAATGTCTTACAATAAGTTAAAAATAGTAATCTAGTTATATCTTCTTTCCTTATGCTGTATGACAAATTCGATTCAGTAGCTTCCCGGTGAGGATCGGAAGATCAATTTACTTCCGACGCCTTCATGATGACGTTTTAAGAAAGCTCCGAGCTTTCCTGCCACGATGGATACCACAGTCCCGAGCTCATCATGAAGATAAAGCTTTCAAAGTTCCGGCGGGAAATAGTAAGTAAAACATTACTTAACTACATATAAGGCAATGTCTCGAGACTCCCTCTATACCAAGAGAGATGAAAAAGAAAAAAAAAACCTTGCATACACAACATGAAGCAATGATAGCTATCAAGCAAAGCTTCACCACACTATCAACCAGACTCTCCGGTTAATCTCCGACCAAAGCACACAGGCACCAAAACATACAATTAACACAAACAACACCACACATTTCTCTACAGTGCTAGAGCACCAAACCAGAGCCACCAAATAAACACACCAACAACTCTGAAATGACAATAAAGCCTTACTATTACTCCAGCCACACTGCCCCTCACATCCTGGGTCAATAGAACCATCACTAGCACAGCAATTCTGCAACTATACATCAGGCCATCATACAAGATTCCTTTATCAAACAATTAACCATAAATCAACTAAAATACAAATACAGCAATTATAACTAAATAAAAGTTTTCCAACCACTTTAAGAACCAAAATCAAGATAAGCAAATACACCCCCTAATGATAAGCACCACTACAAGACATCCGGAAGCATAGATATCTGAGACAGGAAAATCACTGCATCCATGAGAATCAAACCAATAAACATTAAGATAATTAATCTTAAACAAATAGTACAAATAAAAAAAAAAAAATCCCAGCAAACGACTATTCTACAAAACAAAATAGACAACTATTTAGTTAACCAATTTACATTATATTAAATATAATACCAAAAGCTCACCTGGATGTCTGGTTTAATTTCCTCAACCGAGTGAATCAAGTGCAAATATGTACTTGTTATGATTCATCTTTTGATTTTTTTTTTTAGGGTCAAATGTTTTCCAAGTGTTGTTCTCAGCATTTCTTTTAAGACTAGGACTGGCCCACTCCATTTCATCTACTTTTTCCAGTATGTTATTAGATTTTATATAAGTTATTGCATTGTTTAGGTTGTCAAAAATTTTAAAACCATCTTGATAAAATATTTTCAGTCTTGCAGGAAAAAGCAAATGGGTTTTTTATTTTATTCTTTTTTAGTTCTCTGACTAAAGGCAAGAAAATGTTCCTTTTTGATAATACTGAAGAAGAATAGTTATTATCAAAGCGTATAATATTGTCCTTCAGTTTGAGTGGGGATTTTGCCCACACAGTCTTTAGTACCATTTCCTTATCGTGGGCTGATAGGAACTTTACAATAACAGATTTAGTATAATTACTCTTGGTGTTTTTAGATGTCACCATTGATCTATGGGCTCTTTCAATACCATATGAAAGAGCATCTGGCAGTTCAAGTACTTCAGGCAACCAGGAAGATAAAAATGTTTCCATATTATTTCCCTTTATGTTATCCGGTAAGCCAAAAATTCTCACATTATTCCTACGGGACCTGTTCTCAAGGTCATCATCCTTTGTCTGAAGAAGAGAATTTTGCTTTAACAGGAACTCAACATTATGTTCACTCTCCTGAATTCTGTTATCCATATCACTTAATGCAGTTTCCATTCCTGAAATCTGCTTCATCTGTTGCAATAAATCTTCATGTTTAATGTCCATTTGGTGAGAACACTTTTCTTTGAAATTGTCAATTTTTATATCCATTTTGTCTATTTAGACACTTAGTTCCTGAATAGTAGTTAGTAATGACTGTAGGTCTTTTTGATAGTTGTGTATTGATGAGAAGATTTAGTGAAGCTCATCCTGTTCTTTTACTGTAGTACTTCCAAGTGTAACTTTGACAGGAAAACTTAAAATCTACTTGAAATTTTTTATGTACTACCCTAATATATATTTTAAAGAATTAATTAAAATAAAATAAAACTATTATTAGGGAAGTTTATATCAATATTTCCTGTCAATAAAGTTCTGTAAAGGCAGAGCTGATAAGAAAAGCTGCTACTCTGTGCTCATCTTGGCCATGCCCCCCAACCATAGGTATTCTTGTACTCTGCATTATACCTACACATGCTATAATGTTGATTCTTATTTCCATGTATTTTTAACCTGCTTTAGTTATATGTATGTTTCTTGTCTTATTATTGAACACTAAGTCAGCTTTAGAGCTTTTCTCCCCATGTCTCCACTGAAAAAGGGCTCTGTCCCAGCTGGACTAACCCGGTCAACAAATGTCAAATAAATAAATAAATAAATCATAGACACAATGACTTAAGGAATAATGCTGTTTTTCATCTTACAAAAGCTTATATAACAATCACCATTAAGTATGTATGATCCAGAAAACAATGTTTCCCAATATCTATTAAAAACATAAATTGGATTAACACCTGATCACTAAATTTCTTAATCCATTTAAAATCATGTTACTAACTTTCTCAACTATTAGCTCCACAACTCACAATAGCAGGAAACATTTTGATCCCCATACTGGAATATGACCTACTCTTAGTAGCATCATACAACAACAATAATAATAACACACACCAACGTCAAACAGCAGTTAACAAATTTGTCAATTAGCATTACAAGTAAGCATCTGACCTATGACTGTGACCTGTTAATAAAACTGTTTTTAAAACCATAGGAGAAAGAGTTTTCTCCAAAATAAAGCCATTTACATAGAATAAAAATCCCCAGTGACGTCAGAACTGAAACCATCATGAAAGCCATTAAAACACAGTTAAAAGTGTTTATTATCAAATACAAAACAAGTGCTTTAAAGACAATGGATAATAACACAGTTTTTTTAAATCATTCTTCTCAGTCATATATAAGCCAGGGGGAATAACAACCCATATAAGTGCATGCAGCCAAACTAAATATGTGTATACAAAATTGTAAATATGTGCAAATATGTTAAGTGCACACTTTTTTACATTAATTACTTTGTATATTTATTTTCTCTTCTTATTTTGTAACTTACTTCAACTATTCTGTATTTTACTATTGCATTGTCCAGTTTATATCACTATCTGAATTGTTTGTATATTTTATTTTAATCTATTAAAGCTCAGGTTATGGCTAAAGTGGGTCAATCAACCAGTCAACCTACTGAGTACATATATAAATATGCAAATAAATAAAAAATACAAATCAAATTGCAGTTGTATGCATCAGAAGTCTTGTCAATGAAACAATAGAAACTTTGCTATTTAAGTACTAGCAGCCCTGCCATAGGAAAATCTGTGGCCGAAACATTAGGAACTGTGGGCAGATTAACAGAGCTAACCCAAACTAAGTATGATCCCTGCTAAATTAGTCCTAGTAATCAGGCTGTAGAAGTACAACAAAAACTCATATGAAGTCCCAACAATTTTACCAAAGAAGCATTAGGAGCCTTGCCATAGGCACACTTGATCCCATGGTCTGCAACCATGCTAAGCCATGCCACATAATCACTAGGAACATTGCCATGGAAGTTCTAGTTTAACCAAGATGGAACCCCTTGGAACATTAACATGAATACACTCAGAGATTTACAATAAAAGGGCTATGAACACTCCTATGAAAGTATTAGGAATGCTGCCATGGAAGAATTAAGAGTTCTGTCACAAAGACATGTTAATATGGAAGTATAGCACAAAAAATAGAATCCTTGTTCTAACAGAAGCCATCAGAAGCCATCAGATGATCCCTGCCATAGAGGTATGAGTAGAAAAAAGACTAGTCCTGCCACAGAAATATGAGCAGTCCAGGTATGAAAATTCTAGGAATTCTGATTCAAAAATCACTGCAACCTCAAAAACTAGGAGGCTGCCATAAAAGAATGGGGAATCTTGTCATGAAAGTACAAATGAGACCTAACTCAGAAGTATGCAGCAACTTCTCAAAATACTAGAACCCCTACCACAAACCTCTACTATCAAAACAATTGGTGCTATACCATAGAAGCACCAGGAGCCCCAACAAGAACTATAAAAAGTAGTGTTACTGAAATACTAGATACTCTGCCATAAAGCACTATCAGCCTCACTGTGCAAACACTAGGGGGCACTGTCACTGAAATCTGGGAAAGTCAAGAACCCTTAAATGTAAGCACTAGAAGTTCTGTCAGTGACATGCTACAAGTCATGTAATGGAACCGTTGGAAGCTGTGCACAGTGAACAGAATAAAGCCAGTCCCAGATTTGAAGTAGATCTGCCACAGAGGCATTAGGAGTTCTGTTGTGAAAACATCAGGAGCCTGTTGCAGAAAAACTAGGATCTCCGCTCTAAAAACAGTAGGATTCTGGTAATGATCCTGATAATGAAAGAGCACACCATCATGGCACTAGGACTGGTATCACAAAAATGTTAGGAGAATTAATGCAGAAGCCTTGAGTCTTATCCCACAACCACCAAGAGTTCAACAGCTGAACCATAAGAAGCCCTTCCATGAAAGCAATAAGACCCCTACTACAGGTTTACTAGGAATATTGTATGGAAAAAATAATAGGAGACCTGTCATAAAAGTACCTTGCAATGTACTTATGAGAGGGGCAGTGCTTTCTTTCCACATTATCTTCCAGGTTTCAATATATGCAGTTTAACATAGTCATCTTTTCACCCCACCCCCACCAATATTTGTTATCACTGACAATGCCATCTCTAGCATTGCTGAGTGATGTTAGTCAAGCCATAAAACAAGTAAAGTTGTCTACTGTCAGGTAAAGTTCTTCTGTGAAATAATATCATTATGCAGCTGATAAATATAAAGGAACACTTGATTATTTAAAAGCAGAATTCAGTAGATAAAAGAAATTACTAAATGCACAGATACACAAAGGAAGGAACACTCCACAGTATTTTGGAGTATGTTGTCAAGAATCTAATTATTGTTTTTGTGAATTACTCTGAAGAGACAAATAGCATGACTACATGTAATTTTCTAATCAAGGGACTGAAGTACACCATAACAGGTATGTGGTAGCAAATAAGATTCAGTAAAAAATTTCATTGTGCATTCATCTACAGTTTTGATTTTCACATCCTCCTCCTTCACATAGTTAAAATAAAATAAAATATTTGCAACTTTAAACAATACTGGAGCTCATCTGCATTTCAGAAAAGCTCAGAGTTGGATAATAATTGTATTCATTTTATACACTTCAGTCATTATAACCTTCTCCCCAATACCACCATATTAATATGTGCGAACCCTAACCTTAACTGAAACCGTTGCCTCTAATACCAACAGTACACATTACCTTACTAAAAATCTTTTCCATAACAGTACCATTAAACATCGTGCATATACCTCCCATGCAAAGTACATGCACAACAGGCAATCTATTATTCCCTTCCTTAGCCCTTACTCTAACCATAACCCACAAACACACACACACACACACACACACACACACACACACACACACACACACACACACACACACACACACACACACACACACACACACATGCACTCTCGCCCCAATGCCCAAATTTTCTGTATATCTCAAACTTTTGACATTAACATACATTCCTAGCTACCACGCCTGCATGCAAATTCCCTGCAGAAAAGCAACATTCAATGCTACTCCTTTCATTGTCTCCAGCATTCAACAAGCATTTTCAATAACTTTTAATACCAGCAATATCTACTGAGAACATGCATTCAAAAGACTGTAAAGAAACAATTTTATATATGTGTACATAAACATATATAATATCTATAACACTGTCTCTCTCCATATATATATATATATATATATATATATATATATATACACACACACACACACACACAGATAGATATAGGTTAAATATAGATACAGATACAGATATGCATTCTTTATTTAACCAAAGGTATGCCAAACAAAAAAGATCTTTTACCCAGCTTGCCATGATGTGAAAACACTGATATGTTTTTCAGGGAGCTTCACCCCTGCAATCCTACACTTGTAATCATCTCTTGCATTTTTGTGCAAGGACAATGTTCCATTAGGAACCCCCATCAGCAAATAGAATGTCACTACTAACTGTGCACTACTGTACAAATGGCTGTGTCAGAACTGCATAACTTCGATGCACGGATATATTCAATATGACATGGAGTAGTGCCTTGGACACCTTCATGACTATAATTAAGAACACAGAGAACAGATGCAGAAAATTAGTTGAGGTGCTTTTTCTAATTGCATCTGAGAATTCTTAGCTTCAGATTACTTGCTACATAGACTTACATTTCAGTCTGCAGTGATTCCTCCCAACAAGGGTATAGAAAAGCTTGCCTGGCAAGGAGAAAACAGACGCGCATATAATTAGTGATGTTACACTTATATATGTTTCCCATATCACATCTGGCACTAGGTCACACTGCCTTCCCTCAGCAGGTTTATGTGTATACTAGGAATGTGGGAAGGTCTTTCAAGACTGTCAGCTTTTCTGTATTTTTTCGTAAGCTAACCATGACTTTGCTATGACAATGAACTCTTATCAGTGCACAATTTACATTCTCTGGTGCTCAGCAAATCTGGTAGCTGCAGTGGTGGGATTTCCTCTCCATGCTCTATATAATCCACATTTATGGTAAATGTGTTGATTAAAAATATATTATATGTTAGTCTCACTTCAAGACATCTAAACATGCCAGTAAGTTAAATGTCACAGTTTGCACAAGACCTTTTTAAGGAGATGGTAACCATTGGTATGCAATATTTAGCATGGTATGAAATGTGTAGAAAATGTAACTGTGAGATTATGTGTATATCCTGAGTCAATTTAGATGGCACTGATTTAGGGTAAACAAAGCATGTGACACTTGCTGTACTTCCCCTGAAAAGAGACCCTGGGTCTACTGGGACTAACCTGATTAGCAGACTGGAACACCAAGAGCACTTGTCGTAGCTGGAGGCAGAAAATAAAACCAGGAATTCTCCACAAAAGCAATTTTTTTTACTTGCTTTTGTGGAGAATTCCTGGTTTTATTTTCTGCCTCCAGCTACAACAAGTGCTCTTGGTGTTACAAGTTGTTCGTTTGGGCTCCTTTCACACTGTATTTGGTTCTGATTAGCAGACTGTAAATACATTTGGTTGTATATTCAACTCTAACTAAAAGACAGCAAAAAATTGTTGATGAAAATTATTTCATGGGAGGGGAAAATGTAAGAGACTTCAGTTACAAGATAATATTAGGATATACACACACACACATACTTTGATGCATATATATTCTAATATATATATATATATATATATATATATATATATATAAATATATGGTTCCCCTGCATTGTACCGAACGTACATTTGTATGACAAACGCAAGGGTGTAATGTCATGTTGACTGTACAGATGGCTGAACAGTGGATGTGTCAATCATATGGAATGTTGAACAGGTAAGTAGGTTTGGGAGGATGACAGCATTTGTGACAGTGTGTGTGTGTGTGTGTGTGTGTGTGTGTGTGTGTGTGTGTGTGTGTGTGTGTGTGTGTGTGTGTGTGTGTGTATTGACTCAACCAGCTGAACTTAGTGATCCATCAACCTACTGTCACAACTCAGATTAGAATGAACTTCTCTTTCCTCAGCTTCTGGATCCTACAATTAAATGGCTCCATGGCTACACACCTGCCTGTCAAGTAAACCTTCCCATGTTCATCCAGCCAGAATTGTATCTTCCCTAAACATCTCACCTTCACAACCCAGAATAACACTCAGAACTGAGACACTGATGGCTGGCACTCAGATGCCAGTTCTTAAACACACACAAGAGCACGCTCCTTGAGTGCCAACAAGTTGTAAATATGCTATGCTGACAGACAGTTCAAGCTAAACACTTTTGAAGTAATGTGATATTCCACTGGTTGCTATACATACCTTTTGGCAGTTCATGTATCAGTACTTAAATTGCTGTTAATTCATGGCTGCAATTTTCATTACTCAGAGGAGTTTGAGGGTGTAGTAGTTAAGCAAAAATAATAATATCACAGTTATTGTTAAATGTGTACAGTTAAAAAGAATGTTTGTCCTATTGAATGGTAAAGTCAATCAATATTGTTTTATAACAGGAAATAATATATACATTTTAAGGTGTATGACAATTTTTTGGCAGAAATTAGAAATTAATTGTCATATTAGACAGTTACTCTGATGATCTTTTAGGATGTCGTAACACTCTTAAACTTAAGTCTAAACAGATTCATTTCTAAGAATTGTACGTATGTTTTGTGGTAAGAAATTGTTTAGAATTTTGAAACAGTAACAAATAGCAAACGAATACTGAAGTATTTGCATGACAACATCAAAATCAAACATTTCATATGCATTGCCTGTTGGTTAGTCAGGAGCCCAAGTGAACAAGTATGAGGAAACTAAAACTAAACTATTAACAGGGTCCAACCTCAGACCACAACATGTAATTTAATAAAGCTGTTCAGTAGGTAAAAGCAACTTTTATTGGCCTGTATTAAAGACTTTAATTTTACTGATTTATAAAAAGCCCTTTTGCTTAGCCTTGGGTATTCATCCATTGCATCTTACAGTGCCTTTAAACACAAACTTAGAAGCATCTTGACTATTCCAAATATGTAATTTAAGTAAGTTTTAAAGTAAAAGGTATTCACAAAACAAATTTATTACTCTATAAGCAAAATATTTATAGTTCAGTTACAACTTATCATCAAAAATATTTAAAATAAAAATAAACAGAAAATAATTATCAGAATACACATTTTGACACAAAATCCTTATAATTTAACTGCAGAAATGTATGCATTTAAGTCTAATTAATCAAAACATTTGTATTATATCTAGTTGAAAAAAGTCAAATACAATAATTTTATATCAAAAATAAAAAAAAATTATTAACCCAATCATATGATAATATTACAGACTAGCATGCAGAATTGTTACCTGTCTCCTGTTTTAAGAAACAGACACACTGAAATACTTAAAAATGTCTTATTCTTCTTCTTCTTATTATTATTATTATTATTATTATTATTATTATGATGCTTTTTTTATTGAAACTGGCTTTGTGGCTCTGCCTGTCTGTTGTTCTGTCAGGCTCCTTGATGCACTGAGCTGTCCATGGTGCTGAAGTACTGTGAATTACATGATGATTCCTTCCCACTAGATGTAGGTGTTGCCTGTATTACTGACTTCCCACCTTTTTTAGTTTTTAAGTAAAAAAATAAGTAAAAAAAAAAGATTTTTTTTTAAATAAAAAATGTTTTTTATTCAGTCACTCTATAAAGTAAAAAATAAGGAAAAAGAGTGAAACTTTGCAAAAGAAACACAGACAACCTGATTTCAGAAAGCATATTTTTACTGATTCTGGTAATGAGGTACCAGAAGAAGTAGCAAGAATCAACAAAATCAACTTCGAATGCTTTTCTGAATCAGGCTGTCTGTTTTTTTTTTTTTTTTTTTTTTTTTTTGCAAAGTTTTCACTTTTCTTCCTTACTCTTTCACTTTTTAGAGCCACTGAATAAAACACATTCTTCATTTAAAAAATCTTTTTTACTTATATTTTTAATGACATTAAACCTGTATGTCATAAAACTTAAAATGACACTATGGAGAGGAACAATTACCCAGGCTATATCTGAAATGGATCCATTCTAGTTCAGCCCATTACCTCTATTAACAAACAAACAAATAAATAAGTAAGAATGACATGGGGATATAAGATACTTTATCTTAAAAATGGATAATATCGAGGGGGGCTTCACTGATTTTATTGTATTTAATGTGATTACAATATACAAACATTGTGTGGTGCTTGCTATTAGTGGTAATTCAATCTTACATGTACTTGGGTTAAAACAGCAAACATGGCAGACAAGACACTACAATTTCAAGTTCTATCAATAACTTTCCATATTATGCCATAGATAGCAAAAACTCAACCAGTAAGCAATGGGATCTCTCTGTTTGTAAATTTTTAGAAGCCCAGATAAAAAACTTCTAGCTGCATAAATAAGCAAGTGGATAAATATAAAAAATCTAAACGGATTTGTTATTAACTTTAGAAAGTAATAAAATATATCTCTATATATAACAGCGTTCTACACATAAATCAAAACACTGAAATCAATCCCCTTTAACTTTGTTGTACTTGTTTAACATTTTTTCTATCAAAGCTTAGTTTTACAGGTTTTCCAAAGTAAAAGAGACCAGTCACAGGTTAGTCAATACCTAGTGTAGGATGTGAGGTCACCCTGGAGGCTAATGTTATACCAGCAGCACTTATATATTCTAGCCTATTTTAAGCATAAATTTGGCTGCTACTGCTGCCCCTCCAATGCTGATACTGCACCACTGGAAAAGCTTAGTGACCATTTGACTGTGAGCTATCATCCTTGTGGTGCAAGGTTTGATTCCTCCAGCATTCATTTGCCTACTATGTCACCTTGAGGAAATCACATAACCAGACAGCACTTGAACCATCTGGGAATATGAACTAGGCTCCTCAGTTGTCCTCTGGACTGTAAGCCTAGGAACTACCTATAGAACTATGTCATTGCCAGTCTCTATTTATAAATCACATAACCTAGAGAAGAAAAGTGCAGAAATAATCCTTAACTCAGTCTGATTTTATCTCTGCATCACAAAGCATTTTATATGCACAACTGAACATGGAATTTACCAGTTTTCTGGGAGAGAGTCTTGAAAATATAACTCTTCACACTACTAAAATGCATCTTCCCTTTCACAAAAAGAAAAAAATATTGCAGAGACCAAAATAGGAAGTGACGTAATGGATTATTAATCACAGCATTGCCTGAATACTCTGTTGATTTTTGGACATAATGACACACTTCTATAGACAGCCATATAAATTCATGTATTGATATTTATTTATTGACATTTGATTACCAGTAAAGTCTGACTGGTTAGGAGCACATTTTCAGCAGAGGCCCAGGGAGAAAAGCTCTGAAATATTACAAAACATTTTAAGAACAATAATGTTACAGTCTTTAAAAGTAATGCAAAAAACAACTGCAGTTTAAATAATAATACCAAACTGGACATAATATGGAAACATTGGCTAAAATAGATACAAGTTATAGAATAATGGTTTAACAGAGAAATTTTAGCCAGTCTATAGAGAAATTAAAGGTGGTTAGTATAATACAAACAGAAACTGCAATAGAAAGAGAGAGTAAAGCAGACTTATGGTATATTTAGAGAGGAAAGCCAGGTGAGAGAAATAGATAGAAGTAAGGAAATGAGTGAAGAATAGAGAGTAAGGAGATGGAAGATGTGAATAGTTATTTGTTTACATTTCAGGATATAATTTATTCTGGTGTTGACCAAGAACAGAGCCAACTTTTGTCTAGGAAATCTTTCAGAATGGTTTTGAAGGATGGGAGAGAGGGTATTGACCTGATGGATACAGATAAAGAGTTCTAAACCATAGAAACATGGTATGAGTACAGACAATGCCAAGCAGCAAGTATTTTAAAAAACTTTCCTTTTCATATATCGATATCCATGCTGTATTATGTTCCAACAACTGTCTCAAAAACACTGTTATTTTAAGTACAAACTTTTGAAGATAATCCATCACTCTGATAAATATCATCAGTGTCTGTTGCCTAGTTTTATCATTTGAACTGTTACTATGATTTTCTTTCAGTCTGGCTTTGGTCCCTTTGACTTCAGAGAAGCAAACATATATTTTAAACTTGTCATTCTTGTTTTACTCTTGCTCTTATTTAATTTAAAATGTTTTCAGTCTGTTCACCAGCTAGCTGAACAAGTCTTTACTATATTCTTCTTGTCTAATCCCACTAACAGTCTTTAAGTTAACCCCTTCTAAGCTTTTATAACAAGTGCAACAGTTCTTTGAATACCTTTGGCACCAATGATATACCAAATGGAAATCTTTGTAAAATATATTAAATGCACACAAATTAAAGCTTTCTTCGTTTAGATTTATATGCCAGACTCCCCAGTTTCCACCTAATACTGAAAGCATGTAGCAGTGTTGACATCAATGCTTCAACTGAGAGCAACTGTTAATGCACGTTTTAATAATGTTAATCAGATCTTATGGATCAATATTCTTGCTTCTACTGTATGTACTATTTATCCATTATGTTGGCTTTTCCTGATAGTACCTAAGCTTTTCATTCACAACAATCCATGTTTAGTGCTACTTCTAAAAGCCACGTGGGCTTCTTTGAAGCATGTGTTAATAACATACCTTCTGAACTTATCTGAATATGTTATTTTCCTGGCAACATATCCATGCTTGTAAACAAATCAGCATATATATATATATATATATATATATATATATATATATATATATATATATATGTATGTATATGGATTCACTTTATAACCTCGAAATACTGAAATATCGAATTTCAGTATCTCAAGACTATAAAACCAAATCCACAAAACACCGACAAACAAAAACCGCGAAACCACATAACCGAAAACACCGCACACACTACACTAAACATACAACAAAACACCCACATCATAACATAAACAAAAAAAAACACACATACACAACTCACACACACATAAGTAGGGGGGCAAGCCCCCCCTGCGCCCCCCACACACCCCCTACTTATATATACTAACTCCGAGATCGCACAAACACAACACAAAAGCTCACTCACACACGCACATTCTCCAATCCCTCACACACACTCTAACTCCCACTCAAAACCCTTACAAAACACTCACTTACCTGACATAACACCTACATCCAAACACAGCACCGCGCACCAACAAAACACAAACCCGGACATTACATAGCGCAACTTCATAACCGCAAATTCGACATATTTTCAACATACGTCAAATTCGCGATTATGAACGTTCACTATTTTGAACATTCGACTTTATAGCTTCAAGATACTGAAATTCGACATTGCAGTATTTCGATGTTATAAAGTGAACCCATATATATATATATATATATATATATATATATATATATATATATATATATATATATATATATATATATATATATATATACATTATATCACAGATATGGCTCTTTACAGAATTCAAGATTGCACTGCAACTGTGTGACTGTTCTGCGTGCATTTATTTAGTAGATGTATACTGTACATGCCTTTCACCATACCCAACTTCTTACAAGCCAAAACTAAAATATTATGTGAATTAACTTCCTTACTTGGTGCTGTTATCTGAAAGATTTGAAAGATTGCATTATATTTTTATATTCATATATCAAAGATTTTAGCCTAATTATTGTCAACTGATGTACACTGCTTTTCTTTCAGTGTCTTTCAGCCATAATATTTTTAAAAGTATTTTCTAACATATTATATTGAACACTATTGTATAATTTAAATGTAGCACTCAATTTAGTAAGCCTCAGCTTCTCTTGCCAACATTCTGAGTGCTAGCCTGACTAATTCTTTTGTTGCACTGCCTCTTCATTGTCTGAATTCATACCATTGATGCTATGAATGCATTCCATTGAAATAGTGCACGCAAAAAGCTACTTTTCTTGCTTTGACTTAGTAGACCTTTTGAATGCTGTTATTTTTTTCTGTTGTACATTGTGAAATGATTCTTTGTACTATAACTGGAGTATGTTGGGCATTTCTTCCAGTCATGCTTATACCCAGGATTACCACATGAGACATGAATTTCAGCTGCTTCATACTTCATGGTTTGCATTCTCATAGCCACAAAAAGTTATTATGTGTTTTCAACTTATGCTTCATTTTGTATTATTTGACTCACATTTTATCTCTACACTTCTATTTCATCATTTACTGTATTCCTTTAAATATGTATGTGTTATTTCACTCACTCTGTATATGCCTACACTTTTTGATAAGGCCATGTCTGCTACTCTTAAAAGTCTGCTTTTTTTATTGTTTTTTCTACAACAAACTGTCCTGTCTCATATCAGTGAACCGTGCAACTCACCAAATTCATACTCTTTGGAGTGACTGTCCCTCAGTAATACAAACATGCAAGATTTCCATGATTCCTAATTTTTGCCAAACAGAAGAATTTTCTAAGTTCTCAGTAATTCCTAAATGTTGGTCTTATTGCTACTATTTTGTTTATTCTCTTATTGAAATGTAAAATTATTAAATTAGTTCAAGGTTTCTTCTGCTGTGATGTGCAGAAATATGGGACACTCTACCATTTCAGGGTTAACAACTCTCCTCTTTGCACTGAGGAATAGTGCCCCTATTAATTATTCAAACTTTTTAAAGTTCAAATGTCATATGGTCGACACCATATGATCGAACTTTAAAAAGCTCGAAGGTGAAAAGCAACGGCTCCATACAGCGTAGAATGGGAAAATTTCCCTTTTCTGCACTTAAGTGCGATCTCAGAGTTGGTATATTTAAGTAGGTGGATGTGGGGGCACTGGGGGGCTTGCCCCCCTGCTCAGAACGTTGAGATAAGTTTTTTTTTCTTAATTTTTTATTATATATTTGATGTTTTAAACTTCGCTCATATGTTGTCGAACATATGAGGTTCAAAGTTTTGAAACTTCGAATATATAATATAGACCCGAGGAATAGATCACATTTCTGGATGTATAACTTCCAGCTTTTTATTAAACCATCTTCCTACAAAAGAACAAAATACTCTTGGGGCTTTGTGTGATTTATGACAGCAAAAAAAAAAATAAAATATCAACTTAAAGAAACTAATTTTGAACTGGCATATTCAGTTTATGAACTACTTATTTCTCAATGATTTAAAGCCAAATTAACATATTCACTTCTTATTACATCTAGTATTATGTTCATCAAAATGGTTAAAATGTCACAAGCAACTGGGATGTGTTACCAGTATATGTTAAGTATTTGCTATGACTGCCAAGTTTTATAAGACAGATCATGTGACATGCATAACCAATAGCATTGCTTCCTATTTCTTAAACCTGCACTTCACCTCCTTCTCTGCTTCTGCTATGGGCAAATCAATGCTCTTTAAAAGAAGCGGCAGCACTCCCTAAAGGAAAGCTTGCATGCACAGAGAGGTTTCCTTGAAGTGATGGTCCAGTTTTCAATTAAACTTAAAACAAGGTTACTTTGCTTGTGATGACTGTAGCTACTTATATAAAATGCCAATGTTATACATTTTCCTTTGTTGTTTCATTCCTGTTCTCTGAGTTGTATGTTTACAGCCTCTCATAACAACTTTGAAAATGACAGCACCCCACCAAACTAATGTATAATGTGTGTATTCACAAGGAGGACAATTAGAAATCTTGGCAATTTACTCATATCTAATGCACTGCACTGTAACTGTTTACCAGAACAGCACACATCTCTCAAAATCCTGGCAGTCAGTACAAGCGTAATAAAGCGCAGTTCTAATTTTAAAATATCAGCAAAGAGGAATGATTAGCTAGATAAAATGCAAATCACACAACACAAGTAAAAAATGTTGATTTCCTGAAGCATGAAAAATCTCTTCTTCTTGCTGAAGTACTAACTGTTCTACTTTGCCACTTATTATGATTATTATTATTATTTATTATTATTATTATTATTATTGTTATTATTAAAGGTACCCCTTCTCTTTATAACTGTATACAGTTCAGTTATCAGAGAAAAATATTGTACAGACAAGCTATTGATTATTGCTGGTTTTATCAGATTTTAACTAAACTACGCTTTCATCCAAGTTATTTTAACAGAATATCTACTGAAGAAAACTAGCTCAATGACTCGAATGTTGTTGATGTACTTGTGCATGAATACCTTTTTAAAATGTTTTGACCTGGGGGCTCTGACATTCATACTTAATCAAAAGTTTTATCACTACCATTTAAGTCATCATAATGAATTTATCACTTTCTTGCCCTACCTTTAAAAAAATCATTAACACGCGATGGCCAAAGTGGTTTAAAACACCACAAAACTTGCTGTACTGTACTTTTTTATACTGGTATTAGAAGTTGCATATTTAAATAAGCAACTTAACAGTTTCTGATTCTGCAACTGTAAAATAAAGCCTCTCATAATAAAACATAACATACATTATGTAGTTTCATATAGACTATCAAGTACCACTAAGCACTGGGTATATCTTGATTCAATAATTCTTCAGAGACAGTTTTTCATGAGACATCTTTTATATTTGCATGTGTCAGAGTTCCTGCATTTCTTGGCTATCACTTTCAATATTGCACCATTAAGATACTAAAGTATATTAACATTTTATAGACTTATAATGTGTGTGGGGGATAGTGAGCACACAGTAAAAACACAGCCCTCATTTGAGTAATCAAATCTATTTGTAAAAAAAGCAAATAAAAGGTTAGCAGGTAGAAAGACCATATAATAAAATTATTCTTACACTGCATAAAGCTGAAAACTTAATTTGCTTTCTTTAAGGCAGACTTTTCCTTTACTGTGCCTTTCTTTAGCATCCTATACAGTTATTTTAATAAGATGTTTAATTTTCAGAAATGCAGATCCCTAGGTTCTCCATTAACATTGATTGCAGAACCTCCAGACATATGCCAGAGTTAAAGATGTTCTCTCATTCCCTTCCAGAACACCAGTATTTGCCCTTGTCATGACTATATGTGCTCTATTCCTGGTACGTGTGTGCGCACACACACACACACACACACACACACACACACACACACACACACACACACACACACACACACACTTGCATACATGCACATACAAACACACACACACATCACTTAGCTGCTACCTTAACCTTAGTAGTGGTATTGATGCTACCCTACTTGTCCGTAACTCTGTGTTCAGGAAAATAGGAAAATATCTGACCGCCTATGTCACCTCACACCACATACCCAGAGCTGCCCCATGTACAGCAGAGTCCCTTACCATGTTTCTCCTCTCTAGCCTTCTCTAATGTGTTTCTGAGTCTTCATTACATAGCAGTGGTATATTTCCCTGACTTTTCTTGTTTTCTCACTGTGCTGATTTCTGACTCTGCAAAAATGTCACCAGATTTTTTCATTTTATTCAGATTAAAGAACAAGCTGTTAGTTGCATTTTCCTGTCAGGCTCCTATGTCCACTACTGTATAGTAATCTTAAACTCTGTAGCACATTTTACCATTGGTTGGGGAGATGGTGACTTCTGCTTAAGGTTATGACTACTCACAATTGCTAACAATTCAGCTTTGATTAACAGTACTCTCACATCTGAGAAATAGATCCAAGAAATGCATGTATTGGAGTGGGTCTACTATACATGATCAAACTTTCAAATGTTCGACTTTCATATGGCCGAGACCATATGATCGAACATTTAAAAGTTTGAACATGTAAAAAAAAAAAATAAAACAAAAAAAATAAAATAAACATTTCTAGCAGGGGGGCAAGCTCTGATGCACCCTCCACATCCCCTGCTATTTAAATATACCAACTCCAAGATCGCACTACATTGCAGAAGAGGAAAATCTTCCCATTCCGTGTTGTATGGAGATCTCCATTCAGACTGTTCGAACTTTTAAAATTTTGATCATATGGTCTTGGCCATATGAAATCTGAACATTTGAAAGTTTGATCATGTATAGTAGACCCATTGGAGTCACTTCCATGGCATTGTGATGATGTTGCACAACAAATGTTCTACACAAAGCATAATGTATGTCTCCCTGATCCTGATGTGATTCTGTCATCACATCATCTGCTATAATGTTATATAGACCACTGTGAATATTACTGAGTTTCATCTGTAAAGCTTACATTTTTGATCTTATCTCTTTCCTTCAGAGTATTACATTTACATAAGTGTTATTAAATGAAACTATTAATAAGATGTATTTAATAAAAACACATACACCTAACCAGAATAAATTTATGCTGGTATTTTGACAGTATATGCTGCAAATTATTTTCTCTGTTTTATGTTACAGCTCAAGGCTTTGATGTTTACCTGCAGTCTTATTGTCTAGCTGCAATGATTTCTGAGTTCAGCCTCCTCTGATTTCAGTGTATCACTGTGAAGTACAGTACACACATACTGCAGTGTCATTGCTCCTTCACTGTGAAGTACAGTACACACATACTGCAGTTTCATTGCTCCTTCACTGTGAAGTACAGTACACACATACTGCAGTTTCATTGCTCCTTCACTGTGAAGTACAGTACACACATACTGCAGTTTCATTGCTCCTTCACTGTGAAGCACAGTACACACATACTGCAGTATCATTGCTCCTTCACTGTGAAGTACAGTACACACATACTGCAGTTTTATTGCTCCTTCACTGTGAAGTACAGTACACACATACTGCAGTTTCATTGCTCCTTCACTGTGAAGTACAGTACACACATACTGCAGTTTCATTGCTCCTTCACTGTGAAGTACAGTACACACATACTGCAGTTTCATTGCTCCTTCACTGTGAAGTACAGTACACACATACTGCAGTTTCATTGCTCCTTCACTGTGAAGTACAGTACACACATACTGCAGTATCATTGCTCCTTCACTGTGAAGTACAGTACACACATACTTCAGTTTCATTGCTCCTTCACTGTGAAGTACAGTACACACATACTGCAGTTTCATTGCTCCTTCATGGTGAAGTACACTACACACATACTGCAGTTTCATTGCTCCTTCACTGTGAAGTACAGTACACACATACTGCAGTTTGATTGCTCCTTCACTGTGAAGTACAGTACATACATACATACTGCAGTTTGATTGCTCCTTCACTGTGAAGTACAGTACACACATACTTCAGTTTCATTGCTCCTTCACTGTGAAGTACAGTACACACATACTTCAGTTTCATTGCTCCTTCACTGTGAAGTACAGTACACACATACCTCAGTTTCATTGCTCCTTCACTGTGAAGTACACTACATACATACTGCAGTTTCAATGCTCCTTCACTGTAAAGTACAGTACACACATACTGCAGTTTCATTGCTCCTTCACTGTGAAGTACAGTACACACATACTGCAGTATCATTGCTCCTTCACTGTGAAGTACGGTACACACATACTGCAGTTTCATTGCTCCTTCACTGTGAAGTACGGTACACACATACTGCAGTTTCATTGCTCCTTCACTGTGAAGTACAGTACACACATACTGCAGTTTCATTGCTCCTTCACTGTGAAGTACGGTACACACATACTGCAGTTTCATTGCTCCTTCACTGTGAAGTGCACTACACACATACTGCAGTTTCATTGCTCCTTCACTGTGAAGAACAGTACACACATACTGCAGTTTCATTGCTCCTTCACTGTGAAGTACAGTACATACATACATACTGCAGTTTCATTGCTCCTTCACTGTGAAGTACAGTACACACATACTGCAGTTTCATTGCTCCTTCACTGTGAAGCACAGTACACACATACTGCAGTATCATTGCTCCTTCACTGTGAAGTACAGTACACACATACTGCAGTTTAATTGCTCCTTCACTGTGAAGTACAGTACACACATACTGCAGTTTCATTGCTCCTTCACTGTGAAGTACAGTACACACATACTGCAGTTTCATTGCTCCTTCACTGTGAAGTACAGTACACACATACTGCAGTATCATTGCTCCTTCACTGTGAAGTACAGTACACACATACTTCAGTTTCATTGCTCCTTCACTGTGAAGTACAGTACACACATACTGCAGTTTCATTGCTCCTTCATGGTGAAGTACACTACACACACACTGCAGTTTCATTGCTCCTTCACTGTGAAGTACAGTACACACATACTGCAGTTTGATTGCTCCTTCACTGTGAAGTACAGTACATACATACATACTGCAGTTTGATTGCTCCTTCACTGTGAAGTACAGTACAGACATACTTCAGTTTCATTGCTCCTTCACTGTGAAGTACAGTACACACATACTTCAGTTTCATTGCTCCTTCACTGTGAAGTACAGTACACACATACCTCAGTTTCATTGCTCCTTCACTGTGAAGTACACTACACACATACTGCAGTTTCATTGCTCCTTCACTGTGAAGTACAGTACACACATACTGCAGTTTCATTGCTCCTTCACTGTGAAGTACAGTACATACATACATACTGCAGTTTCAATGCTCCTTCACTGTAAAGTACAGTACACACATACTGCAGTTTCATTGCTCCTTCACTGTGAAGTACAGTACACACATACTGCAGTATCATTGCTCCTTCACTGTGAAGTACAGTACACACATACTGCAGTTTCATTGCTCCTTCAGTGTGAAGCACAGTACACACATATTGCAGTTTCATTGCTCCTTCACTGTGAAGTACAGTACACACATACTGCAGTTTCATTGCTCCTTCACTGTGAAGCACAGTACACACATACTGCAGTATCATTGCTCCTTCACTGTGAAGTACAGTACACACATACTGCAGTTTCATTGCTCCTTCACTGTGAAGTACAGTACACACATACTGCAGTTTCAGTGCTCCTTCACTGTGAAGTACAGTACACACATACTGCAGTTTCATTGCTCCTTCACTGTGAAGTACAGTACACACATACTGCAGTATCATTGCTCCTTCACTGTGAAGTACAGTACACACATACTTCAGTTTCATTGCTCCTTCACTGTGAAGTACAGTACACACATACTTCAGTTTCAATGCTCCTTCAATGTGAAGTACAGTACACACATATTGCAGTTTCATTGCTCCTTCACTGTGAAGTAGACTACACACATACTGCAATTTCATTGCTCCTTCACTGTGAAGTACAGTACACACATACTGCAGTTTCATTGCTCCTTCACTGTGAAGTACAGTACATACATATATACTGCAGTTTCATTGCTCCTTCAATGTGAAGTACAGTACACACATACTTCAGTTTCATTGCTCCTTCACTGTGAAGTACAGTACACACATACTTCAGTTTCATTGCTCCTTCACTGTGAAGTACAGTACACACATACTTCAGTTTCATTGTTCCTTCACTGTGAAGTACACTACACACATACTGCAGTTTCATTGCTCCTTCACTGTGAAGTACAGTACATACATACATACTGCAGTTTCATTGCCCCTTCACTGTGAAGTACAGTACACACATACTGCAGTTTCATTGCTCCTTCACTGTGAAGTACAGTACACACATACTGCAGTATCATTGCTCCTTCACTGTGAAGTACAGTACACACATACTGCAGTTTCATTGCTCCTTCACTGTGAAGTACAGTACACACATACTGCAGTTTCATTGCTCCTTCACTGTGAAGTACAGTACACACATACTGCAGTTTCATTGCTCCTTCACTGTGAAGTACAGTACACACATACTGCAGTTTCATTGTTCCTTCACTGTGAAGTACACTACACACATACTGCAGTTTCATTGCTCCTTCACTGTGAAGTACAGTACACACATACTGCAGTTTCACTGCTCCTTCACTGTGAAGTACAGTACATACATACATACTGCAGTTTCGTTGCTCCTTCACTGTGAAGTACAGTACACACATACTGCAGTTTCATTGCTCCTTCACTGTGAAGCACAGTACACACATACTGCAGTTTCTTTGCTCCTTCACTGTGAAGTGCACTACACACATACTGCAGTTTCATTGCTCCTTCACTGTGAAGTACAGTACACACATACTGCAGTTTCATTGCTCCTTCACTGTGAAGTACAGTACATACATACATACTGCAGTTTCATTGCTCCTTCACTGTGAAGTACAGTACACACATACTGCAGTATCATTGCTCCTTCACTGTGAAGTACAGTACACACATACTGCAGTATCATTGCTCCTTCACTGTGAAGCACAGTACACACATACTGCAGTATCATTGCTCCTTCACTGTGAAGTACAGTACACACATACTGCAGTTTCATTGCTCCTTCACTGTGAAGTACACTACACACATACTGCAGTTTCATTGCTCCTTCACTGTGAAGTACAGTACACACATACTGCAGTTTCATTGCTCCTTCACTGTGAAGTACAGTACATACATATATACTGCAGTTTGATTGCTCCTTCAATGTGAAGTACAGTACACACATACTTCAGTTTCATTGCTCCTTCACTGTGAAGTACAGTACACACATACTTCAGTTTCATTGCTCCTTCACTGTGAAGTACAGTACACACATACTTCAGTTTCATTGCTCCTTAACTTGAAGTACAGCACACACATACTGCAGTATCATTGCTCCTTCACTGTGAAGTACAGTACACACATACTGCACTATCATTGCTCCTTCACTGTGAAGTACAGTACACACATACTGCAGTATCATTGCTCCTTCACTGTGAAGTACAGTACACACATACTGCACTGTCATTGCTCCTAGATACAGTACAGAAACATTCCTAGAGATTGTGCAATGTGCTATTTAGTAACTTTTACTCAGTTTTTTAAAGTACTCCATCAGCACAGAGATATGACATCCATCAGTACCTCCTGTGGTTAACTTGTGGAAATTAGCAGAGCTCAGTGAATGGTCATGTAGAACAGAAGCATCCCTGCAGCATCTTAGAGAGGATGGAGTAGCTAGGACTGAAGAAATAAACATGCTAACCCTCCTTAGGGTGAAAGGCATGTACCAGAGCTAGGACTGAAGAAATAAACATGCTAGCCCTCCTTAGGGTGAAAGGAATGTACAAGAGAAGAAGAAGTAGAGAACAGCTGTCTTGAGAGGTGTATACTGACATACTGTAGGCAGGAGAATTGAGAGGGTCTATATCATGTTGTCAAGCTTTTAAAAGTTCAAACATCATAAGGTTGACACCATATAATCAAACTTTTAAAAGTTGGAACGTTTCAATGGAGATCTCCGTACAGTGTGGAATGGGAAGAGTTCCCTTTTCTGTACTGTAGTGCGATCTTGGAGTTGGTATATTTAAAGGGTGGGGGGTGTAGGGGTGCAGCCCCCCATGTGTGGGTGCAGGGGGCCTTGCCCCCCCAGCTTAAACCATTCAGGTAGGTTTTTTTCTTTAGTTTATTTTTTTTATTACATTTGCAAACTTTTAAAAGTTTGATCATTATGGTGTAGACCATACGACGTTCAAACTTTTAAAAGTTTGATTATGTAATATAGACGCAATTGAGAATCCCAGAGGCACTTTTTTTCTTTTCCTAAAAAAAGACAGAATAAATGGTGAGTAAATGTAGCATTACGGAAAGAGTTTTTCATCACCAGAGAGTTGACAGAATAGATCTGAGAAGCCTAGATTTCATAATATCCCTTAAGTCATTCGGTAAGTGTGAAAAAACAGTTTTTATCATGAAACAAATCAGCTTCTACACTTGGTGGTGGATTACAGATTCTGGGCTAGACCGACTTTGAAGTTAGTATTTATATGTTTGGGGTCATATTACTTATATGGAATGTATGACAGTGCCCAAAGTGAGACTGCGCTGTTTTCTGCATTCCTCTGTTGTTCTTATTGTGTCCATTGACCTGCAGTGTACGTTCAAATATGTTCCTTGAATGTATTTTGATAACTCAGTGTGCATTACACCTACATTGCAGTTTTTTAGACTGCATCTTATACCATTTGCAAGACTGATGGTTTTTATACACACACACACACACACACACACACACACAGACACACACACACACACACGCACACAGACACACAAACACGTATACACACATATATATATATATATATATATATATATATATATATATATATATATATACGTGTGTGTGTGTGTGTGTGTTACATTTCTTTATTTGAGCATTTTTTTCATCGACCAAGAAAATCAACTGATTGCACATACTGACTTTTTAAATGTGTGACATTGTGGTACAGTGGGGATCGAGGAATTTGCCATTTCCACTCTATAGTACAATCTCAAAGTTTGTATAAATAATTAACGGGGGCTTGGGTTAAAGAAGGTTTAATTTTTATTTTTTGATCAGCTGGGGATTGACCAAGTGTTCAATCACTTGTTATTCGATATTTTGATTTTTCATTATATGGACTTACATAGATAGATAGATAGATAGCTATATAGATATAAATATAAATATACATATAAGTATATATTATATATACATGTGTATGATTGATATATACATATATACACACACATACACACACACGCACACACACACACATATATATATATATATATATATATATATATATATACATGCACACACATACATAGATGGATAGATAGATAAATAGATAGATAGATAGATAAGATAAGATAGAAATGCACACACACTAGCCTCATTATAGTTTTTAGGATTTCTAAACACATTATAACATTTTCATGCAGATGACATAAACCGTATCAGGGTTAAATCACCAAAAAAAAAGAAATCAGTAGAAAAGTCTGCATTATTGTGCTATGACTCCATACAATCCAATGTCTGGCCACTTCTAATGGAAGTCAGTGGGAAACATGCATTTGTGGTCCATCATTGTATTGCTGCAGAGCAACCATCGAATTCTGTACTACTGTTTCAGATTGTGTGTAACTCAGTCTCATTCAGTCATCATGTTTTCACCACAGTCAGGAAATCATTCTATCTGACCCAGCTAATTTCCAAGAGAATGTCTTTAGGGTTTAAAGAAGATATCCTGCCACTGTACTCTTCCCTTATCAGACCCATCTTTGAATACAGTGTCTCCTTTGGTATGTATCGTTTTACCCAAAAGAATGAAAGACTTAATTCTTCAACTATCCCAATCAATTAGCACAACTCTTCCTATACTCAGTAGCTTAATGGCTGCACCAAGTTGACCTGTGTCTCACTTTTTGAGCCATGCAAGACCTGATCCTATTTAACCTCCTATTACTCCACAAAACCTGTGGTTCTACAAACACTCATACTTGGGACCTAAATTTACACCAACAAATAAACAAGACTCACTGGCAGGATAAGTTTGTAAATCAAGGTATTCCCCTCCTATGGAAAATGTTACTACTACAGGTTAAGCAAAGTGCTGCTTTGTCTTTAAGGCTAGTCTTGATGGTTGGATGGGTAGAAATAAATTTACACAAGGGATGTTTGCTCAATTTGGGAGGAGGGAATTATTATGTACTGATAAAGGGTGGTAACAACTTTTAGTAGTGTCTTTTTAAAGGTGTAGCAAAGTACATAAGGTGCAGTGCGTAAAAAAGACCAATAAACTACATAAAAACCCACTGCAAGTAGAGGGTCACAATGGATATAAAATAACTTTTAATGAAAAATCAACAATCCAAAGTATTAAGCGCTTTCATCCCACAGCTAGGGACTTCATCAGAATACAAAAATACATGGGTCCAACATTACTTTAATACACCACATTGTTAATTAATCCTAGCCAACAAATCACACTAGACCATCTCTAGTTAATACAATTACAAAAGAATAATCAGGCTTAAAATATGATCAAACTAAATGTAGGCAATAGAAAAAATAGACCCTGTGCCAAGTATTTAAATAATTGAATAAATAAACATACTGTATATGTGCCGAAGTATAAAAGCATCTTATTAACAAACAAATAACATAACAATTTAAAATCAATAATAAAGACAATGTGTGCCTATAACTTACTAGACCTGAATTTAAAGCTCAAATAATATAAATACAATTGTTTAACCCTGGGGGTAACATGGCAGCTAATCTAAGCTGCCAACAAAGGTCCTTGTTCTTTAATGCATTCTTCCACTGTCCTCCTCTAGGGTCCACACTGATCTGGTCTGTAATTCCAAAAGTAAATTTATTAAAATGGTTGCATTTACTAGAATGTTTAAAAAGTGCATTCATTTCCTTTCCATTTTTAATATCATTCATATGTTCGTAAATTCTTGCTTTTAATGCATGCTCCATTTTATCAATATAAAATCTTAAACACTCTCACACTTAGCCAAGCAGACTATTTTACTAGTGTTACAATTACCCTCTAAAAACACTACTTTCATTTTCATGGCATTATTAAGAATAATCTCAGTCTCTTTGTAATGTAGGAACATTGCCTACAGTTGCCGCAGAGAACAGTGCCCTGGTTCACCTTCCTATATCCTGGTTTACTCTCAAATAATTTCTTAAAATTGGCCGCAGTTTTAATAACAAAAACTGGCTCAGGTCCCAATGAATTGTAAATATCAGAATTAGTTTTAAAAATGCACCAGTTTTTCCTGACGACAACCTTGATATCATTGGAGTATTTATTATATTGTATAACACAAGCCTTCTCATATTTTAATTTAGCAACTGAACTACCAGTGCAACCTAACCCTGTACCCAAAAGGGGTTTATATATGCTATTCCATCCATGATACACTTCACCAATAATACTATCTACCAATTTTTTATTTAGGGTAACCCTAGCATAGAACATATTAGCAAGCATTATCAGTTCAGTTAAGACATTGTCATACTAGGAAATCATCCTGGCTACACAAACAGCTTGTCCCTTAATCAAACTTTTCTTTTGCATGTATGGCTGACAACTGGTGTAATATAAATAAGAATTGCAAAAAGTATCCTTATGATAGACATTAGACTTAAAACCATCTGTGTCATGAGAAATCAACATGTCTAAATAACTGATCTATGATGGATATTCCGTAGTACTATTAATATAATTAAGTAATATTCCGTAGTACTATTAATATAGTTCACAAAACAGTCCAATTTATCACTAGTACTGCTCCACAAAATAAAAATGTCATCCAGGTAACACAAATATAAATGTAAATTCTCATCTAAACCACTGTTAAAAATGTACTTATGCTCCCACCCTAAAAGCACAAGGTTGGCATACACAGGGGCACATGCTGTACCCATAGCATATCCTTTAATCTGTTGGAAGTACTTCCCCTCAAAAAACACAAAGTTGTTTTCCAGAATAAGTGCCATTAATTCAACAACAAGGGTAATTTGTTCACTAGAAAGTGAAGAATATAGGAACAACATTTCTTCAAAAAAATTCCAAACCAATGTTTTAGGTATGACAGAAAATAAAACCTTTACATCAGTCGTCACAAAAAGAAGATCTTTAGACCATACTTCCCTCTTAAGATGCCCTAAAAATTCCCAAGAATTTTTGATTATATGAGTTGCATTATCAACCACATGCTTCACCCATGTATCCACAAAAATAGCAAGGGGATGGGTTTTAAAACCACTGGCTGAAACTTTAGGTCCAAACAGTGGATTAGAAATATTTTTGTGAATCTTGGTGATACCAAATATAGAGGGAATAACAGGGTTTGTATTCACTAAAAATTCATAGGCGTCCAAGGAAATAAACTGATTTAACAAATATTCCTTTAAATAGGAATTAATCCTGTTATAGACTATGTTCATTTGATTTTTGGAAACTGGAGCATAGGTATTAGCATCAAGTAAAATGTTTTGCATAACATCAGAATAATCTTCACAATTAAAAATAACCACACACCCTCCCTTGTCTGGCTTCATAATAAGAATAGTAGAAGCACTCCTAAGTTCATTTAATAAACTAACCTCTTCCTTAGACAAATTAGTACAAAATTTATTTTTTCCTGAATAAATCCTATAAATATCCTCCACAACTGACTTCTCAAATGTATTTAGTAAAGGGTGAAGGGGGGTTAAAGGTACTTCTCTTCATATTATGACTACCACCACTAGAATTCTTCTCGCTATAGTTATTTGTGTCTGAAAATAAAATATTAAAATTCAACTTTCTTGTATACAAATTAAGTTCAATTAAACTGTCGGCTATGTCAACTTTTCTCATAGGCACGAATTTGAATCCCTTTAAAAATAACATAACATGTATCTCTGTAATTTTCTTATTCGTATAATTATAAATATTAAATCCTTCAAATGTGTTAACAATATAAATTTGAGTAGGGACTAATTCCTGTACATGCCCCTCTCTGAGTATGCTCGACCCCTCCCAGGATGTGTCATCCTATCTGTATGATGATATCCTCTCTGAAAATTCTGGTTTGCTTGTTTCTTCAAGTGGGTATGATTCCAAAAATCCCGTCCATATGGCTTATAATTTCCATCACTGTAAGGGTTATACTCATCACCCTCAACAAAAGAATCAATATGATCCTCTCTTGTGTAAGACCTAACTAGTCTATAGTGATCCCTAACGTAATTACCACGCTGATGTGAAGAGGTCAGCTTATAAGTAGGATAAACAGCCATTTCAAAATATTGTTTAAGACCTGTATCTAACTTTGCCTTTTTTTCATGAAAAGCCTGTTACATCTTCTGTCAATTTTGTCTAAAACTTTATGATACAAACTCTTGTAGTCATCAAAAACTAGATTGTTAATAACTCTACAATGCAAGTTTTCTACCTCATGGCACAGAGTATCCCTGTGTTTTTCATTATAAAAAAGAACCTTGTTTAAAAGCTCTAATCCACACTTATCAAAAAAACTTGTAAAATCATTAACCAATAGCATCATTGTACATTAAACATACTGCGGTGGTGGTGCTGCAGTAGCGTTGTTGCCTCACAGTAAGACGTTGTCCTGTTCGATCCTCAGCTAAAGTGTCTTCTGTGTGGAGACATGCGTGAATTGGCGTACCTTCGTTGAAGGTTGTACGTCAGGGCTGGCAACTCGGTATGTAAAAATCTGCTGCCAATCATTACCGGACCGGAGTTCTGCTATGGCGACCCCCTAACCGGGAAAAGCCGAAAGATACAACAACAACATCATTGTACATTAAACCAAAAGGAAATTTGAAAATGCGTAAACCCTGGAGTACAATATGATGCTTAACACATTCTTTCAAATATGACATTTCAATTTGCAAACTTTTATATTTAAAAAAAAATGCTTTTGATAAAAGTAAATCATTTCCTTTAGGGATGAAAATGACGCAGCATTATTAGATCCCACATATACAACATTTGCTGCGGTAGCGTTGTCGCCTCACAGTAAGAAACTGTCCAGTTTGATTCTCAGCTAGAGCGTCTTCTGCGTGGAGACCTGCATGAATGGGCATTCCTTCATTGAAGGTTGTGCATCAGGGCTGATAACTCGGCATGTAAAAATCAACTACCAATCATTAGCGGACCGGAGTTCCGCTGTGGCGACCCCTAACCGGGAAAAGCCGAAAGACGCAACAAGTTCAACATTAGATGTTTCACCACCACTAAAACTGTAATTTATGTCTAAAATATTTGTAAAAACATAATTATAGGAACAGGTGTGTTGCCTATTCGGTCAGGTACCAGCTTGATGAAAATGAAAATAGGAACTAAGCCTTAAGTCAGACCTCAGTCTGTTATCCGCTTCACAAATTATTTACAGTAGCTGTTCACTCACTTTCTCTAGTTCCACATGCTGCAGCAAAAGAAGGAAAATCCTGGTTAATATTACAACTAAAGGGATAGCCAGAACCTCCCTTACTTCCATTTTTTGCTGTAGTAACATTTTCCTTTCTGCTGCCATCAATCATAGCAACCACAGAGTGTTTACTGGCTTCAGAACGTACGTAAGCCAATAAGGAATGAAACCAGTGCTGGAATCACGATGAATAGGAGAGCCAGAATAAGCACGTCTTCTTTTAGCTCCTCAGTTATCCATTTGCAAAAGCATATCAATAAGGTGAGTAAGTTCACCTTTGAGAGAAACCGCATCCTCTTTCAGCTGCAACACCTCATTTGCATTGACCAGAGTGGAAGAAAGTTCAAATTGATACAAGGTATCCATTAAAAGCCCTCACCACCAATGAAACACTAGCAAAGTACATAAGGTGCAGTGTGTAGAAAAAAAACAATAAACTACATCAAAATGCACTGAAAGTAGAGAGTCATAATGGATATAAAATAACTTTTAATGAAAAATCAACAATCCAAAGTATTAAACGCTTTTGTCCCACAACAGCTAGGGACTTCATCAACCTGTGAGACAGGGGAGCTTTGAGCAGCCTATCTGTCCCTGGAGGAGAAATTAGTAGTTTATTGGCCATTTTGGGCTAATTTCTATCTCTTTCATTTCCCTACTATAAAAACCGCATTTGTCCAGTTTTGCACACCGGGCAGTGCTGGTTAGCTAGGGTATAACTATTCCCGGCTCAACAAAATCTCCTCTTCAATTTTTTCCCTTGGAACTAGACAAAATTTCAACTTAAGAGCACTCAAGCCATTCATTTCTCAGCCTGGCACTTGCTCAAAACTCATAGCAAGCACTTATAAACCCTAGCACTAGACCCCCCTATACTGTACAGAAGGACAAGGCTCTCTATTCGACCTTACCAGCTATTCAGTAAACAGTTCACTGTACCTATCCAGGCATGTCGAAAGGGCAGTTTCAGGTGTACTCTCCAGTCCAACTGGTGAATCTGGGCATTTTGAGGCAATGTTACAACTGTCTCATGTACACAGACAACCCACTCCTACCACCAAACACTAATAAATGTGAGAGATGCAATTTTACAGCCAAACTGGAGGCTAAGCTCTCTCAACCCAAGACTGGATCAGACAGTAAAGAGGAGAAGGGAAACACTGGCATCACACCACCAGTCTCACATAGACCCATTAAACCAGCACTGGCAAAAAACACACATAAATACATGAAAACATATTTGGAGGCTCTAAATAAAAATCTGCAAAAGCAACAGAGACATCCAAAGCAGACATCCAAGCAACCTCCACCCCCCAACACAAACCATGAAACATGTACTTCACAAAACCAGTGTGCCACACAATCACAGCCGTTAAGGCAAAATAACATACCCAACACACTAGTAATAAGTGACTCTATAGTCAGGCACACTGATGTCCCACTCACTAGGTTGAATAAGGAGAAGGTTACTGTTAGCTGCCTGTTGGGTGACAGGATCCGCCACATAACACAAGCACTCAGGTCACTCCGGAACAAGTACAAATACGACTCTGTCATTGTCCATGTTGGTGTGAATGACCTGAGCCGTACCTCCCTGGACTACATGAAAAGAGACATGGAAGAGCTCTCTGATCACGTAGCCCAGGCTGGTATGACCCTGATCCTGAGTAGCATCCTGCCCTCACCAAGAATCATACAATGGTATAAAAAAATTATCAATTTCAATAATTGGCTAAGTTTCTGGTGTCATTCAAAGGGGATCCAGTGTCTGTCTGCCTGGGATGATATGCTTGACAAGCCACGCTGCTTCATTAGAGATGGCTTGCACCTGTCACCTTTAGGCTTTTGAATACTGGCCAAGGCACTTGCCACCCCCATAGTGCCTTTTTTAGACAAGGCTCAAAAGACAAACCAACCGCTGTAAATAGCACAAGTAACAAAAATCTGAGGGTAATGCTACTCAATGCCAGAAGTCTAAACCTCAAAATGCACACACCTGAGGCACTCCTCAGTATGGAGAAAATTGATATATGTGCAGTAACAGAAACCTGGTTTAAGGCTCCAGAGAGCACCCCAGCACTACCAGGCTACAACTCATACCATACATTTTGGCCACAGAACCCGGACCGAAATACAAAAGGTGGGGGAGTATTCATATTCATCAAGGATACCCACACTTCCAAGTTAGTGGCACAGCATGATGCTTCAGAGATCATCCACGTGCACCTAACAATGGGCAAAACTGCAATTCACATTGTAGCTTGCTACAGATCACTCGCCATATCCCAGGACCCCCATTCCGCATTTTTGGAAACACTGGGAAACATGAAGGTCCTACCAAACACCCTAATATTGGGTGATTTCAACTACCCAAACATTAAATGGGAGAACTACTCAAGTACTAACTCCCTTGCCCAACACTTCATAGAATTTATAAACTCAAACGCCCTGGATCAACTGGTCAACACTCCCACCAGAGGTGACAACATATTGGACCTGGTCATCACCAACATGGGTGACGGTGTTCCACACCAGAGGTCAACCCCTCACTGGTTAGATCTTAATATAAACTAATCACTTTGGATATCCACATTCCAACCCCACCCCCGGGCAAGGAAACCACCGTGAAAAACTTTTCAAAAGCAAACTTCACATTACGTAAGACCATGGTGGAAAGTTTCAAAGCCCCCATGCTAAAGGATAACACTGTCCAAGCTGTAGAATCCTTTACTAATGCATTCTACGGGCACCTACAAGAATGCATGGATCGTGCTATCCCAAGCAAAACCAAGACTCACTCCTCCAAGAAAAGGAAACCAGTCTGGTGGATCCATGCCATAAACAAGCTATACAATAGAAGGAGGAAACTAGTACAGAAAAGAGTAAAATCCCAAGAAGGGAAGACATCCCTGATCAGTATCAGCAAGAAACTACGATCCCTCATAAAGCTGTCCAAGGCGAGCTTCGAAAGAAAGATTGCCAAGGACTCCAAAGATAACCACAAGGCATTCTTTAGCTATGTCAAGAATCTAAGTGGCAATGCTCAGATCTGCTTGGAGTTAATGCAGAATGGCACAAAATACACTGAGCCAACCAATATTGCCAACATCATGGCAGACAGGTTCAGTGCAAACTTCACCCCCCTCTCACCCCCAAAAGGGCCCATAACCATACCAGAAGAATGTAGAGCCCCTGAAATCACAGACACTCAGGTTAAAACAGCCCTCTCCATAGCCAAAAACACGGCATCAATGGGACTGGACGGTGTCCCAGGCTGCGTCCTACATGAGCTCAAAAATTAACTAACCCCTCACCTAAACACACTGTTCAAACTCAGCCTCTCCATAGGCTACATACCCATAGAGTGGCACACAGCAACTATTATTCCGCTCCACAAAGGTGGAGCCACAACAGACCCCGGGAACTATTGCCCTATAAGCCTGACTAGCTTGGCCTGCAAGGCTATGGAGCACATCATCATGGAACTCATTAACAGAGACATTGGGAACCTACAAACACTGAACCCTACCCAGTTCAGCTTTGTTAAGGGCAGATCATGCCTCCTAAACCTGGTGGACTTCTTTGAGACAGTTACTGAGGCTATAGACGAGGGAAAGGTGGTACACACAGCATACCTAGACCTAGCAAAGGCCTTCGACACCATTCCCCATTCTGGTATTATAGACAAGCTCACCAGCCTGAAAATAAACCCCTATGTCACATGATGGGTTGCCAATTGGCTCATGGACAGAACCCACATGGTGAGAGTTGCAGGAGTTAGGTATGACTCTAAACCGGTTACAAGTGGCGTTCCCCAGGGCTCAGTCCTAGGACCCCTCCTGTTCGGCATATACTTCTCAGAGGTACAGGCATGCACAGGAGGACTATGGATGACCAAGTACGCAGACGACTGCAAACTAGGGGTTATAATTGACTCACCAGCTGACACAGACATCCTCCAAAAGGGTCTTACTGAGACAGATACCTGGTGTCAAAATCATGGCCTCAAGCTAAATACCAAAAAGCGCATAGTTATCCTCTCTGGAAAAAACAAAGTACACACAAACTACCACATAGGTGGTAGCCTAGCCTCCTAAATACAGAAAATGTAATAAGGGATCTGGGGACCCAAGTATATAGTAATCTCTCGTTTGATAATCACATTGCCAAAGTGGTTAGAAAATCCTTCTATGTGGCCCACCTAATCACAAAAGGGTTTGCATCCAGATCAGAAGAGGTCATTGTGCCCCTCTACTCATCACTCATCAGACCCATCATAGAGTACAGTGCCCCATTTGGGATGTGCCCCATTTGGGATGTACCTTACAAGACACCTGCAACAGCTGGAAAGACCACAGAAGTACCTCACCAAGAGGATCACTGGCCTCAAACAGATGTCCTATGCAGCTCGACTGAAGACATTCCAGCTGTACTCGGTTGCATTCCGACTACTCAGAGGTGATCTCTGCCTGACATGCAAGGCCATGTCCAACCCAGAATTGATGGACATGCTCCACCTAAAGAAAACCTTATCCCCTCGAGTCACACGCTGTAGGGATCTAAACCTCACCACAACAATAAATAAGATGTGCTGGAGGGATAGATTCCTGCCCCCAGAGACTTCCCATGCTCTGGAACAAGATTCCAATCTACATTAGGCAGAGCTCCTTCCTAACACTCTTCAAGAGAAACCTTGACAAGTGGACTGGAAACAGAAAGTTTACACGGGGATCACTTCGGTGGCTCTGCTGAACAGAGGCACAGGGAACTAATCTAAGGGGGTGAAAGCCAACACATTCTAGCTAGGCTTATAAAAGCCTTCGGGCAGATAGCCTAGTACCTACCTATGAACCTATGAACCTAATACAAAAATACATGGATCCAACATTACTTTAATACACCACATTGTTAATTAATCCTAGCCAACAAATCACACTAGACCAACTCTAGTTAATACAAATAGAAAAGAATAAGCAAGCTTAAAATATGATCAAACTAAACGTAGGCAATAGAAAAAATAGGCCATGTGCCATGTATTTGAATAATTGAATAAATAAACATACTGTATATGTGCTGAAGTATAAAAGCATCTTATTAACAAACATATAACACAATAATTTAAAGTCAATAATTAAGACAATGTGTGCCTATAACTTACTAGACCTGAATTTTAAAGCTGACAGAAATAGAATTGTTTAACCCTGGAGGTAACATGGCAGCTAACCTAAGCTGCCAACAAAGTTCCTTGTTGTTTAATGCATTCTTCCAACCCCCCCCCCATGTATATATGTAGGCTTCTTGTTGTAGCTGTGATTGCTTGTCTAGTATCGCTCCTGTGTTTCTATCATGTACATTCATCTCCCTCAAAATATCATGTCAAGCCACTCAAGGAGCAGCCTAACCTCAAAATGTTTGCAAAGTCCTCTGCCTCATTGATTAAGCCAAGATCGAGTTCATCAGGATTTACAAGATTTGTAAAGTTATATTCTGGAACATTTTAAAACATTCGAACAAACTTCAGTAGATAAAGCCAGAAGTCCGATGCACCCCAAGCTGATAAATAAATCTAAATGTGTTGAAAACCGCTAACAACACTTTAATTCGTTTTAAGCCACAGGAAATACAGCTTTTCATCGGTGACTCCTCGCCAACTTCATAAGAAATTTAAAATCCCAGTAATTTGATCGCAGAATTGTGTACAGAGGTGTGTTCTAAGAGAGGTCCATTAGAACATAATAGCCAAGCTAGTACTATCTCCCCTTGTAGTTTCATCACCACGTATAAAGTAGACACAGGTGATATAGTGTCCATCATTAAGAAGAATTGGGGTTTCCTTATGTTAGATAATCAAGCCCCTATCCAGATAGACTCTACCCCAAAAGTAACTTTTAGGAGGGGGATGACTATAAAGAATATGCTGGAAAGGAAACCTAGGCCATATAATGGCAGATTAGGCATGTTTAAATGCAGTATGTGCAAATATTGCAGATTTGTTAAAGCAGGAACTCATTTCATGATTAGAAATTCAAAATTCATTATCAAGGGGAGATTTAACTGTGCAAGTGCTCAAGTGGTTTATTTTGCACAGTGTTCCTCACGCCCGGTGTTTTATATAGGCAAAACCAATCAGAGATTTCACAAGCTCCTATAAGAACACATTTACGCCATCAAGAAGGAGAAAATGGAAACTGCACTAGCCAAGCACATTAAGGAGTGGCCTGACCATGAATTCAGTTTCACAGTTACAGATCAGGTTGCATCAAATAATAGGGGAGGCCCTGAATCATTAAAATTGGAATTTATGGAATTGTTGTGGCAGTTAAAATTGGAAGCCTATCATTATCCAGGCTTAAACATTATGTTATTTATCATCAGTGTTCTCAAATTGAGAAGTATGGTTAGGTAAAGGATGCATGACTTATTAGCTAGCGTGTGATGCTGCGAATATAGCAGGGTAGGTAAAACTTATGGGGTGAGCGTTGTTTATAAAATCATGTTGGCAATATATTTTGCTTTTTATTTTATTGCATTTTATTATCTATTATTTTTTATTCATCATTTCATACCAGATTTCATATAGAGTAGCATTATATTATATTATTTTAGTATGTTTGTATATATGTAAATATAAAAGCAGTTCAGCTTGTTGGAAATTAAGATGTATGTATGCGCTCAAGTTTTTAAGCAGATAGGATTTAACACCATATGAAGTGAGATTTTCAACAATAGTCTTTTTTGCGTCTGAAGTGTTTGAAATGTGTTTTGAGGTTCTTTATATTTATTTATTATTTTTAATATATGACATGACACACAGTAAATAATTGAATGTGTAATGTATAATTGAATAGAAGGAGACAGTGTTGACATCATGTGATCAGATTACAGTTTATAAATAAGCCACGTCAGTGCTGATGTACTTCAAATTTTAAATTTCTGATGAAGCTGGCAAGGACTCGCAGACGAAAAGCTGTATTTCCTGTGACTTAAAATGAATTAAAGTGTTGTTAGCGTTTTTCAACAGATTTGGATGTATTTATCAGCTTGGGGTGCATCGGTCTTCTGGCTTTATTTACTGAAACATTTTAAAACATGATTTGAGGAACCTATCAGACGTTAATCTGGTACACCCATAGTGTTATCTATTCTCTGTTCTCTGTTGAAGGATTTGAAGGATACCAGCACATAATACTCTGTTTGATGCATAGTTTGCTGCAAAACGATATGTGTAGTATGAGTTTGCTTAGTCATTAGAAACCAAACATTTCTTTTTTTGCTATAAATTTCCATAGACAGGAATGATAAATGTCTGATTATAAAAGCAACCATAACATTTAAACTGCATAACATTTTCATAGCCTATATAAGACAGTTCCTTCAAATAACTAAATTCAATGACACATGCAGTAACTGCATTCATATTTTAGACTAATTCACTTCCCCACCTGTAAACACCCTCAAAATAATTTTCTCATTAGTTATCATTGTGGATATTTTAACATACAATCAATTTGCCACTCTGTTTACAGCTGCTATACTGTTACATGGGGGGCCTTGTGTATGGCAATGATATTAAGAACTGATGGAAATATTTTAATGCTGCTAAAGGGCAAATTGATGGCTTAGGCTATATAGTGCATGCCTTAGCTAGATTTAAGCCGAACATTAATTCTAAGGACAAATTTTAATCGTGAACAATTTTTGCCAAACTGCCTGAAAATCCATACATCCCAAAATTTAAGCAAGTGCATTATGGATATTTTAGTGATGCAGTTAGTGTCTGTTACAAAAAATGAAAGGCAAATAAAAACAAAAAAAAAATGCAAAATAAATAAATATGTTCAGTGGCTTAAATGCAAAATAAATTTACTGCTATATTGCCATGCCAAGATTAAAATCCATTCTATCTCAGGTCCAGTTCTGTGTGCTACAGATTTTTTTTTTTTTGAAAGCTCTCTTAACTCATTAGTTCTTTGCAGGTATTTCTGTAAATTGGCTGGTCACATTAACAATATAACACTGTGTGGTGCTGGAACCATGTTGCATTCTTTCTATGATTTGCCACTTTGTTTGTACCCAGATAATTATATGTAGAATGTACAAAGTTGGGAGACTGTGAGGTGAAATATGTGCTGGGTGATAATTACAGATTTATGTCCTGTCTTCTCATTTCAGTGTTATAGAATTGGCTTTGAATTTTACAATTACTGCACAAAATCATTTCTCTAAAAAGATTAAGTTAATTCATATGTAGTTGTTAAGCTAGCTGCCCTTGTAGACCATTTTAAGCCTATCCAATTTCCCTTAGTGAGAATCAAACCCTATAGTTTTTGGCTGTGAAGTAAACATCTTAACCATTATGGCAACCACATATGGTTCAGGAATGGGGTTGCTATACATCAATCTATGTTAGTTATTTTCCTGGTTAGAAAAATACATTTTTTAATTAAAACGTTGAGTTGTAAATGTTCCACATTGTGCATTTCAGGCAAGTAGGCATTAACGTAAGATTCATATTTTCAGCTTTCAGTGGTGTGCTTCATAGTTAGAATGCTTGTAAGTAAGTTTCCTTTTAATAACAGAGGTACACTTTTGAATCCCATGCAGCAGTTATTTTGCCAACATTTAAGACATGTTACTAACAGCACTGCTTCCTTAAGTAATGATAGTTTTCCTTTGTAATACAATCCTCAGAACTCATAAAGAATCCATGATTCTGAAGTGAAAGGCATACTGTCCTTGGAACCAATAAAGAATTCCTACTGTTAAGGTGAAAGGTATCCTCTCCTTAGATCTAATAAAGAATCCCAGTATCAGAACTGAACAGCATACTATCCTCAGAACTAATAAAGAATTCCTACTTCTGAACTGAAAGGCATACTATCTTCAGAGCTAACAGAGCCCTACTATCTGAAGTGAAAAAGCATACTATCCTCAGAATTAATAAAGAACTGCTACAGCTGAAGTGAAAAGCATACTGTCTTTTAGTACTTCTAAAGTGAAAAGTATATTATCCTTAGAAATAATAAAGAATCTCTTAATTCTAAAGTGAAGCATATATTTATTTATGTACTACTTGTTGACTGGTTAAATGAACTGGTCTTTTGACTCTTTTCAGACATAACCCAGGACTGATAGGACACACACGACATTCAAAGTAAATTAGCAGTACCAACATAATGAAAAAATGGCATCCAGTGTCTCAATGGAAAGGCAGTACAGTTATAAGTGAATTACAGGATGCAGAAATAACTATTTTGTACAAACAGATACTCGTTACAGTTTGTACACATTGATATACAAGTATTTTAAATACAATAAGGGTTTGAGGGCAGGCTTTCCATTCTCCATCTAGCAAAGGTTGATGATTTCATCAACCACATGTTTTTATAGTTTCCATGTATATAATGATTTAATATCAGCAGACAAATTATTCCTCGAGGCAGGCCTACATGAGCTGAAGCTTTTTCTCCCGTTTTATTTTTGATGGGTGATCTGATTAGGGTAATGTCATAAGAATGGGTATTTCTTAAGGAACATTTTTTCTCTCTAAATGGCAATTTAGCTCTTAAGAGTGGGCACCGTCCTTGTTTTAATATTTTGAATAGAAGGAAATTAAAAATTTAAGTTGCACACTTGGTTACTGGAATCTAATAAATATCTTTGAGGAGGTTCTAGTGGGGAGTCTGGGTATTTGCTAATTGTGAAAAAACAAAAAAATATTCTCAGCAGTCTGTAACCTCTGAGTATTGTAGTTGTAGTGCAGGCCAAGTAGGGATGGTCCATACTCCAGTTTTAGTAGGAGTATATTTTCTGCAATTGCAACTCTGGCTGCTGGGGAGAGGAGATGAGAGATGCTGTAACAGAGCTTCATGAAAGTGCTTTATTTGTAATCTAAGAAGAAATCTCCATACACCATTTTGAAAAACTAGAAAATATTTGCATTTTAATGCCAAATCTTTTTAACATACGCCACATGCCTGTACTCTTGAGTACTTTCACAGCGCAAGATATATCTAGTTCAGAAATCTAAAATATGTGCTGACTAAACTTGAAAAAATGCATCTGTCAGGAGTACTCCAGGTACAGCCGATTGTGATTCTTTTAAACAGCCAGTCCACCTATAAAATTCCAGAAGATGTATTTCATATTTTTTTTTCAGTATTTCAAATTTCATTTTTGGGGGGGTGGCGGAGTTGGTATAATGGTTAAGATGATTACCTCATAAACAAGCAGTACAAGGTTTCAGTCTCACCAAGGAGAAATTGATCAGGCTCAAAATGGCCCATAAAGGCAACTTGCCAAGTACTTACTTATGAACCTATACAGCCTATTCTTTTTATGGCTGTTCCAGGTTCCCATGGATCTCTGTCTGTGAAGCATTTCTTGTTCGTAAACTAAACATGTGATTCAAGGTTAGCAGTGTAATCAATGCCATCAATAAAACAGTAAAATTACTGTCAACTCTTATATTACTCTTTTGAGATCCAGACAGGATAAAACTATATTTCACAGATAATAATTTCATGCAATTCTTATGTCCAGTGTTTAGGTTTTAAATCCAGATTACATTAGGTAAACAAGGAAAATCTGTCCTCAGGTATTATCCACACATCTAGCTCTGAAATATTAAAGTGCACACAATATCAGTGACAGGTAAGCAAAAAGTCAAGCAAGATTATCAACATGATTATATGATAGTGGAATAAGTAGGGGGAGTGACAAACATGAGAAGGTTAGGAGATGGAGAGAGTCTGGAATCCTAAGCCATCATTAAAAACATAGTCTTTACATAGAGAAAACAGAATGGACATGCCAGGGATGAACACACCCACACACAGACATGCACACACACATTAGCATGCACACATACACACACACACACACACACACACACACACACACACACACACACACACACACACACACACAGACATGCACACACACATTAGCATGCACACATACAAACACACACACACACACACGTGCACACACGCGAGCATGCACACACATGCACACACACTCTCAGGTGGAGAGAAGTAAAGAATTTAACACTGCATCTTTGTAAGATATGTTTTGTATTGGCAGTCATCACTGTGTTTTTTTCCCATTTTATATGACCATTTAGACCAAGTTCCTGTACTATATAGAAACTTTCTAAAGGGTTATGTCAGAATATTTAATGATTTTACTGTCTTAATAATATAGCAATCATTAAATGCAGTATACCTCACAAATATACTTATTTTGCATTACTGTCTTTTTTGCATCCAAATATTTTACATACCCCCCCCCCCCACAGTATATTTTGGCATCCACTGCTATAACTGTGAAGTCTGCCATACACATACTTCTTGTCACATTTTCAGTTCAGGCTAAAATAGGTGCTGCCAGACCCAAAACAGATTTTATTTTCCTTTGTGAAATCAACTTGTTTTTCAGGTAAAATATTTTCCCGCCTTCATCAATATATTGGAATCATAAAAATACTACATTGAGGTCCTAGGCTGTACCTACTGAAAACTGTCAGCATGTATTTAGCAATAAAACTTATATAAGACTCTGATAACTTCCATTTTACTGAAACAAATCTAATATATATTTTCACCCTCTTGATTTTTGAAATTTTAAATAAACAACTGCAACTACAAAAAATTAACAGTTTACAACATTTTCTATTACAATATATAACACAGATCTTTTTGACTTTTTTCTGAGTATGACAGTTTTTATCTTTCAGAACTAATCTAATGTGCAAAATGCTCTTTTGTTATTGCTTTTCAAAAATTACCTCCCACGCCATATGCAACAATGTTTCTGCATAAATTCACGAGGCAGTATTAAAAATCCTACACTGAAATGTTGCAGAGAAAATAATGAATACAACTAGAATTATGATATCATGTTTATTTTATAGAACGTAGCCTTGCAAATTTAGCATTTGTTAAAGTTTTCACCCACATCTCATTTCATAATGTGGTCATTTTGTGAACACAAATACAATGCTACGTTTTACCTATGGGATCGAAATCTATTTGAGTTTACAAAATGAGGTTTTCCCTTCCTTGGTGAATGTGATTTTTTTTTTCCCTTCTACATCTGGAACTTCACCCCGAAACAAATATTTGAAGTTCTGAGGCAAAGATATTGTAAAACATCCAGGATTATGAGTTATCGCTTAGTAATGGAAATGCAGGTTCTTAACTAGGGTAAAGCTTATCATTTTCATCTGAAAATGATAAGGCAGACATTTTTTCTTGATGCACCATGTCAAAACAACAGGCATTTCAGATGCAAAATAAACTGTGCACTGTATGCTTCAAGGTAATGTATTAATTATGGCAAATCACATTCCAGTACAGCTATGGAGGATTATGATTGGGTAACCGGTTGCAACCTGTTTATTATATGTTTGAGACACTGACGCCAAGAAATTAACCTGGGAAGTGAAACCAGAAAACCACAGATTTTATGAGGAACAGACCAAAAATATGAGACAAAACCCAGGATGATCTGCAAAAATCTGGACAGTTGAGAGGTAAGCCACAATACCTCTACTATCATAAGGTTTGCAAAATCCTTTATCTTGACTTCATTCTGCTTTGAGGCCCAGGTCAAGAATGAAAGGGTCGTTGTACCAGTCTTCATATACACTAAATAAGCAACAGGTAAATAAAGTTCATCTGCCTCATTTTTCTAATTTGACTGATCACACATATTCACTCCCCATCATTGCAGTACATTTCCAGCACTGACTAAAGTTCACTTTGTATTTTCATTTTTTTTGTTTTTTTTTTTCATTTCTAAACATTGGTCCTAGTTAGGAGAAAGGTTTCCAGCACAGGAACTGGACTTCTGTATTCTTCACCCTTCAGTAAATCCTAACTACAGATCCTGGGCTGGACCATAGGATCCCAGAAGTGACATCAGAGCTTTCATTTCTTAATGGTAGCAACATATGCTGATAATAGTTCCTTATTTATTTTTGAAGACCTCTGAAAATTGTGTGCGTTACATTTACCCACCTTAGCCGAAAGCAACTCTAATAATCAGTGTTGTTATAAATGATGCTAACAAAAGCAATGAGCAGTATAGCAAATAAAAGGAAACGACATATGCAGAACAGACTGCCACAAATATATAGTCGAAACAAAATGCAATTAGACGATTCAAGTAATGGCAGCTATACAGTTTAGAACTGAAGCACCACTCAAAACATGTACGCCATGTCACTATATGAGCAAAAGCAAAACAGATAGCAATTATAAGACAATAAACATTCTGACCATAATGGCTCGACTGATCAATGCTTATTAATTAAAGAATAAGTGTCATGTTCTCTTTGCTATACTTGCAGCAGCAATGAAGTGTTTTGAGATGATATTTTGTCTGCTTCTCTTGTGTGTGCTACTGTAGTCACAGTTCACTGTGCCACTCTTTACTCTATCCACATACACTGTTTCCACATATACAAAATGTCACGTATATCTTCATAGCTTCCATTTTCATATGTTAATGGAAACAAGAACACATATGAGCTCCACAATATATATCAAGATATATCATTTTATATGTAAATGTTTACATGCAAGTGGGATATTTTATGTCCATGTGCTTCATATTCTACTTCATATTTTAAATGGAATATCTGTTTTGAGATAACATGAAATTTCATGCATGTCACTGTTAAAATGTTTGTCTCAAAATGTATGCACTTGGTAGGTTATGTACCTTTTATGCTGTCTTGCACAACAACAAACACAGTTTTAAATAATAAATGAATATATATGTAATCTCACTTTCATAAACACCTGCAAGATGGTTTATTGTAACCTACTTCTATATAGAAGATATATTTTAGTATTTTAAATGCATGTTAAAATGGCATAGCTCAGGATTTTTTTTTTCAAAGTTATTGGCCAAACACAAAATAAGTACATAAATCTCAAAATCAAGAATGTTTACACCATGGCCATTGAAAAAAATATAAATTAGCACAATGTCATAAAAGTATATGTGATCATAAATAAAGATCTCACCATATCTAATGTTCTATAATTAGTTTGATATCAGAAACCAAATATCAAATACAACACTTTAAAAATACTACATAAAAACTGGATATGTAAATATACTACAGTGCCAGACAGCTACAGAAATGGTGCAGGTAGCATTGGCCATTTTGCAGAGAAATGGCATCGAAAATTACAGCCAGGAATCTGAACATGAAAGAATTCCCATACTTTGCAATAGTAAGAGCCAGAAAGAAAAGATATATGTCTAGTAATACATAATGCAGTACAAAACTCTAAATATAAAGCTTTCAGCATTTTCTTTTATAAGATGGCATCGGTAGAAAATGTTAATGAAAAAAGTGAGCTTATATTCCATTTAGCTACATACAAGGCACCCTTAGCATGTTTCTGCTTAGTATACAAGAGAACTGGGTATAATAAAATCACATAAGCTGTAAGACTGTGCAGAGCATGAGTGAGAACAGCATCTTTTATATCAATCATGTTGGCCTCCCTGCACAGTGTTTCATCTCAGGCACTCCCAGTCAGCTGTATTATAATCAGCACCGTGTTGCAAATCTGGCACGATATTATAACTAATAAAAGCAACAGGAGTATGCCGTTTTAATAAACAGATAATATGCAGTTGTTCCTCTATTCAGACTTGCTGTTCATAATGCCTGTGAATAACACCTTAGACAATAAAGCCCCTGCACTGAAAATAATCCCATGCTAAAAAAGAAGTCATTACAAATAACTTTTTCTTGAATGCATAAAAATTATTATATAACTGCATATATATTAACATGATAAAAAATATTAGATTTGATTTATTATTATACTATAACATACATTGTTTCATAGTCTATAATATGCTTTAATTATCGTAAAACATCCTTATGCTTTCAGGCACACAAGTTTATGATTTTTACTTATTTGTCAAAATTGTTTTTTATTCAGTTCAGGATATGGTTAATTTGTTTTATGAATGTTAAAAGAGTGGCATGTGTTCATATATTTTAATGCTCAGTGTTTTCTGTTGCATTATCTTATACATGTATTATCATTTAGATTTTCACTGTATTCATCTTTAACATAAAATACAGAATTCATAACATATCCAAGAAATATGGAAATTGAACTTACAAACTGCTGAAAAGGGAAAATAAAAAATCTACTTTAAAGCAATAAACAATGTGCATTGATAAAGAACCACACATAGAAAATGTGCAGTAATGAAGCATATAAGATAATCAGATATGAAAAAAAAAAAAAAAAAACGTGAATCAGGACCAAAATAAGACTCCCAACACTGTAATATAGGTTGAGCGCTTTCTTTTGTTTAATGATAAAGAACTTCAGAACAAACAGACACTCCATATAGAACTGTTTAACTACAATCACATTAATTGATAAACCAATCACAAATGCTTCATTAAATGACAAAGCAATCAATTATAAATGTATATGCCTATTTTAAAGCAGAACCATGTTTTTATGACCTTTCTTTAAAAAATAATTGTTTTTATATAAAATTATTATATAACTACAAATATATGTATACATATCTCTGTGTAAGTTTGTAAAAAAGAAAAACAATAAGTCTTTTTGTATAAAAAACTAATAAATACAATTAATAGAATAATCTGTCATCTAAAAGACATTTTACATTTAATGTGCTATTAAGGCCAGGAGCTTGATCAGCTTTTAAAAAACTTGCCATTTTAGCTGTTTGATTTCAAGG
>NC_056744.1:976751027-976791027 GCF_019279795.1 Protopterus annectens
CAGTACTCTGATAAAAACAAACAGAGGTAAAACAAGGAACTAGCTTTCAAAAAGGAAAATAAAATTTGAACTTTAATGAAATGTCTGTGGGTAATCAGAATAATTAGCATCAATGTGACTAGCAATCACTGGGGGGGGGTTTAAGCCAGGGTCTCCCTATGGTGAGACAAACCTGTGTATGGAGGCTGTGAGTTTCAGGGAAACCTATGTAAGTCTGAATAAAGTACTATAGTACGGCAATGGCATGTTAGTACTATTCTGTGACTGATGCAGCTAAATAGACTGGACAAAAATATGTTTACATTGATTTCATATCAGTTATAAAATCAATTTAGTTAGATCACAACACATGGGGACAGAGTAATGAAGCAAATGAAAGGCATATGAATTAGTCTAATTTTACTTCTGATGTAGTGCATGATACAAACTGGTCTGATGCAGAGAGGATTACAGTAATCTCTCGATGCCAAGAGAAAACACAACTATCTTGATGACTTGAAGGAAACTCCAGAAAATAATGTGTGTGAACGAATCGTTTAGAAAGCAGAATGCCTGTCATTCCCTTTAGAACATGTATACATGCAAGCACTCCATGTATAATTGCATGCACATTTGAATGTGTGTTCATGTATGCAGCTACACGTGTGATGATGTAGTGCACATACATGTATAATATTAAAGAATACACGGTAGCTTACTTGAAGAAGTCTTCTTTACAGTAGACACTACCAGCCCGAGAGAAACACCTTTCAGCTAGTTGGCCCTGGCAATCAGCACATTTTAGACAACCACTGTGCCAATGCCTGTCCAGTACCTTCAAGATAAACTTATCCAGGATGTGTTGATTGCAGCTTGCACACTGTGGAATTTCTGCAAAGTAACCAGAAGAAAGCGTGTAAATACAAGTTAATCAATGCACATAAGATTAACAGTGATAATAATAATAATAATTATAATAATAATAATTTCTACCAAGCAACCAGAACAAGAGGGTGAATACAAAGCAATTAATGCACATAAAACGCATAATAATAATAGTAATAATAATAATAATAATAATTTCTGCAAAGCAACCAGAATTAAGAGTGCGAATACAAAGTATTCAACACACATATAACTCAATATATAATGGGAAAAGGGGGGTTGTGGATGGTATATATGTGCTATAGCAACATTTGTGTCTCTTTCATATCTAATGCAAAATTCATTCTACATAATACTAATATTTTGTATACAGACTACCCCCCCCCCCCCACCACCACCACCACCACCACCAAAGAACATGAATGTTTAGGTCACAGGACTTGACTTTTATTTTTACAGTTTTATCACATGGTCAGTAGTTTCTATCTTAAGTATGTACTATGTTTACATGTGCATGAAAAGCATGTTGTAAGATACACTATGGTATCTAATAGTTTTATTTAATAATGACCAGTGATTTCACAGTGATACATGACAGTGTTTCAGTCTTCATGATGCAAAGTGATAATTAAATATCCATGTGAAATTATTGCACCTGTACATGCCATGATAAATGTAACACTAACATACTACAAATACAAAAACAGAAAGGGATCTGCAAATTCTCCTTTATCTTGGAAATGTGAAATGTTTAGTCTAAATGGATGGCGCAGTAAAAAATGTGTCATGATGCTTCCTGGAATTAGTGTACATTCAATATTCACTGGCTGTTTAAGGATGATTGTGTACTTTAGAAATGAACAGTCCCAGGCCCATGGTTTTGTTATACAAAGTCTTCATAAGTGCTATGTGTCTGTAAACAGGGTGACTAACTTGTTTACAGATACTGCTGCAATGGTAGGTCCCATATATGCAGTAATTCCATCTTGCCAAGTGCTGGCATTATGTAAACTTTGGTGCAATAGTATCCAGTTTGCTTGATATTTGTAAAGGTTACAACTTTTTTCAGATCTCATCACTTGAATTCCTACAAAATTTGGCTGGTATCCATTTTATTACTAGCAGTATTATTACGAAGAGCTATCTCCATTGCATTACTTGTAGATAAACTATTGGTTTTATTAAAAAAAATGAATGTTGTCACGTATGTTCTCAAATTGCTGGACTGTTAGTGTACACCTACCACAATTTCATTTAATTACTTGTTTATGGTGATGATAATTAATTGTTTGTTAGCATGCTTACTGGTTCAGTTAGCTAACATAATTAACCCTAGAAATCATTAAGACTGTATATTAACAGTAACATCAGCATCAACAGTACCATAACAGAAGTAAATTCAAAGTGAGAGTACGTGTTTGCTTCCTAAACTTCCAGTCTTGTTTCTCTGGCAAATTAAGCCTGTAGCGTATTAATCCCATAGCATAACACACACAATATCAGCACTGTCAACTACACTTTTTCTAAACTTCATATCCCAGATCTTTGGAACATAATAAAATAACAAACAGCAATTACTTGATTATCTCATTAATGAATAAAGCATAATAAAACTCACGTTATATCATATTTAATTATTTCATGATACAGGATTTAAGAATTTGAAAAATATTCATGTGATACTTAAATATTTCCAATAGTCTTCATTGCAGTATACGTTATGTATTTAAAACGTTACATTAAAATTAAAATAACTATCACTATCTCCAAACTGTATCAGTTAACCATTTGTTCTTAGAGGTCTCACTGTGTCTGTGTGTGTGTGTGTGTGTGTGTGTGTGTGTGTGTGTGTGTGTGCGCGCGTGTGTGTGTGCGCGCGCGCGCGCGTGTGTGATTCCTTGCTGGAAGTAAAATGCAGTGAATACTCTTCACTCATACACACATACATAAAGATCTGAATCTGACCAAGACATGCAACATAATTCTCCTAAGCATTAGTTGCTGCTGGTATTTGTGCCAGAATTTTTAGGACACCATCCAGGACAACATTATGCCCTCTTACCTATTTATGGACAATGGTGGACTGTTTTTCAAGGGTGCGTGCGTAAGTGCATGCGTTCCTCGCCTTTTTTCTTTTTACACTAGACAGTCAATTTAGGAGATTGCATGCTGACTGGTTTTACCGGTATTAAGATTATTCAGCTGATACTATTTGCCTACCTTTTATGATTACATCTCAAAAATGAAAGCTGATAATATACTTCAGTGAAATATGTATCTCCCAGTGTAGGATATTAACGAGGAAGATAAACATTTTTCCCAGTATTAGATTTCATAAAGGACCCTTCCTAATACACCGAATTCCAAAAAAATGAATAGAATGATAAATAAACAGAGCGATAGATAGATAGATAGATAGATAGATAGATAGATAGATAGATAGATAGATAGACAGACAGAGGAATAATTTACATGGAAATCCATTAGGGAGAATTACAGTATAATTGCCCTATAGGTAATACATTTTTATAGAAAACGGCTAGTAAGCATTGACTGCGGGCAAGACTCGTACAATAAGTTTAATAACGGATTACACACATTCTAAAGTTGGCAAAGTACAGCTCTAGAATTTCGAGGAAGTTATGTTTAGTCTAATTAGTGGGCAAGGAAAATTATTTTTTAAACGAATTTAATAAGAGAATATTTAAATAAAAAAATAATGCAATAAATCAGTGGTACAGCAATATGTTAACATCACTGTATAAACTATTGGCAGCATCTTTGATTATGATTATCTTTGAGGTTATGGAAAGTCGCCATAAGATCTTTAGGTTTTGTAATAAGTCAGTGGTGGCTGAATAAACACACAAATAATTAAAATGCAATTAAGCAACTGCCCAATATAGAAACGAAGGAAGTTAACAAATGAAATGCTTACAACATACAGCAACAGAAGGCCAAATCATCAAGAGGATGGGATCCGTTGAGTTAACATGGAAAAATAATAATAATAATCGACATACCCATGCTTTACTAAACCAAGGCGCTAACTGCAATGCTACTACCAAAAAAATGAATTGTATTAATAAGCCTATCCGAAACGTTATTGAGATGCCTTTCTTATTTCCACTTTTGTTTAGTGACTTGTTTTTCCCCCACTGGTTTCTGACTGCAGTAATAGAAGCTGTAACAAATTATCCTGTAGTAAATACCACAGCTGTATGTGCCCTTTCGTTTCTGTCTAATGCCAATACTCCCCTTTAAATTCAGTAAAATGTAGTAAATATTGGGCTGTTCTGCGATATTTACTTGAGGACGCTTTCATTCATGTAAGATGTCAGTTTATGAAAACTCTCAATAAAATTATTATAATTATTTGCTCGCAAAACATACAGATATCTTGCGTGTTGAGTGAAAGAAAGTGGGTTTTGTTTTATAAATAAATGAAAACCAATGTTGCGCTATTGTTTAACAGACCGATGTCAATACTACAAATGTATATGTAAGCACTTTTTAAAAGAAATGAACAAAATAAGAGCATTTTATAGTTCCAGTATATCATACTAATGATGTTTTATGTATGTAATCTGGCTAAAGCACTATATATATATATATATATATATTTATATATATATATATATATATATATATATATATATATATATATATATTTATATATATATATATATATATATATATATATATATATATATATATATATATATATATATATATATATATATATATATATATATATATATATATATATATATATATATATTTATATTTATATATATATATATATATATATATATATATATATATATAGATACATATATATTTATATATATATATAATAAAAAAGAACGAAAGAACGAATAGAATCTAAAAGTAAAGTCTAGCCAGTTGTAATCAGAAACAAGAAATATAGCAGAATAGGATGACATATAATAATAAATGCACTTAGTTTATAAGATTGTGTACTGTTTTATAGTGTCATAACACAAAAAAGTATATATGTAAGCTGGTAGATTCAAAATGCGCAACCCTGTAAAGAAATTGCCGCTCGCTCCTTGCAGGTCATTTCAGTTACAATGCATCCATTACCACACACACACACACACACACACACACAGAATAGAATAGAACAGAATCTACGCTTTCACCAATTCTAAAAAAACACAAGGAAGTGTGTGTGTGTGTGTGTGTGTGTGTGTGTGTGTGTGTGTGTGTGTGTGTGTGTGTGTGTGTGTCTTAAAAAAATATGCTGGTTTAGTCGACTTCTCTTGCAGTTTTCTTGGATTTCAGTTCCACTAACGACGACAGGTAATTTTAGTTTACAGTGCAGAACTTAAACTTTCTGTAAAACAGGCAAATTACAATTCAGCCAAGACAGTTTGGTTTCATACTTGATTGCAACAATGTTTAACCACTAACACATACGGGTTGTTTCTCGTTTAAAAAAAGAAGGAAAATGCATTTACAAGTAATTTATCAATTAGCCTACAAAATATCAAAAACTTGGCACAGACATGCTATTCACCACCACCTATTCAGGTGTGGAATGTGAAAATACTATATAACTTTTTTTTTTTTTTTTTTTGGGGGGGGGGGGTCATTCTGCCTTTAAAAATGCCGAAAGGAAGACTAAAAAATAAGCAGATATCATACAGCCTTGAATGTTTCTGACTAAATCGAATCCACATTTATCCATATTTTCCATGTAAGATACATTAAGCGGGGTTACCACCTCGTTCTGCAGGATAATCCTTATTTAGGCAATAAAAGACAAAGCATGGAATACCTTTCCTCTAGCAAGACGGACCACTTCATGTCAAGCTTCCTTCAAAACATCTCTGCACACATACCTCTCTGCCAAGTGGATGTGCACTTGCACAAAGCCTCCTACTTCCATAACCTGTCGCTCTCTTCGCTACTCTATTTCATTCCATATTACTCCCATAAAATTAAGTCTATTCAAATATTCTACCTACTCCATATTTTGTTCCTATACTCCTTTATTCTAACATATCGCTATCACTAAAATTACTTTAAACCTACTCTATATATAACCTCTCTCTCTCTACTCTACCCTTCCCGAATCTTTGCTACTGCATATATTCACTCCAGTATATTTGCTATAATCAGCTATACATAAATGTTTTTATTTACCAATTTACTAATTGTTAACAAACTCTGTGTAAAGTCTTAAATCAATTTTGTCAAATCGTTTTGCTGTTTAAATGTTCACTTTGCTAATTGTGTTTAACTTATGGAGCTTTTTTCCCTGGGCTACCACAGAAAATGGGCTCTTTCGGCCCAGTGGACGATCCCGGTAAACAAATCCCAATCAATCAATTAATCAATGAATAAATAAACAAATGAATGAATGACTGAATGAATAATCAAACAAACAAATAAATAAACAAATAATCAATAACGTGATGCATAATAAATGACAAATGCACTGATGTTCAGGAGAAAAATATTTCCAACCTATCCTTTCAGAAAATATAGCTGAGAGTCAGAAACAACTTAATAGGACGAGAAACACAGAAACCACTAATATACAGCATCAGTTAAGTATTTTGGTAACCTTGCATAAATTGGACATTTTGCCTAAAATAGTGCTGCAGTTTATCCTGCAAAATCCCACATTTTCGAAAGAAGCCCTTCAACTATGGGCATACAGCAATATGGCCACCTCTGCAAACTCATTTGCAATTCAATTTGCCAATTACAAGAAACCAAATTCAAAAGTTCAAAGAACATGGGGAATATTAGGCTGGGGAAAATTAACATCTTTTTGCAGGCTAGTTGTTGAGAGCTACATATTTTGGTATTTTTACTGTCTAAAAGGAACTCCGCCCTGAATGAGAAGCGTTATATTTGTCAGCCCCCCCCCCCCCATTTTCAGTCTCACATTACTGTACTGCCCCTCATAAGAAATATAGATTTGTGACAAAACATATAGTAATAAAGTCAGTAAATAATACCAGACATTGCAAGTACATAGTTCCAGTTATTTAGAGTATATTCTTACTCTGTCACCTTTCTAAGACATAGTATGTTTCTGTTTTACTAAGTGTCAGTATTTCAGTAAACATGTTTGTTCAAAAAAAGCTTTTTAAAATGTTCTTGATTTAAGCTGTTTATCGCTACTTATGTCTAACCTTTTCTCCAGTTCATAGATAAGGATAGGGGGTTGGCAGCCCTCTAGTCTACTGTGTTTGCTAGTCAAGTGTTATGTTCCGCAAGTCTTATTTAACAGGTTCTCACTTCATTCTAAGTTATTAAAATATGTAGATTTATTATGAAAAAAGAAGTAAGGTGGGAAAGCAGCAACCACAACAAAATAAAAAAATTTCTGAAGAAGTCATTCTGACGAAAGCGCTTGACCTGTGTGGATTTTACAAGATCTATGTGGATTTTACAATAAAGTGTGGCAATCATTCGGCTTGTGTGGATTCTATCTTCTACCTTTCCAGTTCAGTGTGGTTAGGTGGGATTTCGTGTTTTTCGGGGACTAGTTATTGGCTTGGAAGTGGCTGTGGATTTATTATATTTCCTCGTGGCAGTGCCCTGGCGGATTCCACGTATGATTCTAAAATAAGATAGAACCAAGCAATTTGCTGATTGTTTCTTTCAAAAATATCCTAAAGGACTAGGTTGTTTTGCAGCGTGCAGTCCTGATCGTTTTATAAAAAACTAAGAACTAGTAAGCATGCCTCTTGCATATAACTAACTCGTTATGAGATGAGGAAGTTTCCTCAGTTTGGGTCCTAAAAAGTCCATGTTAATCGCAGTTCCGCATTGAAAAGATCAGTTTTAGATTCAGTGCCACGACTTTTTTAATTGATAATCCTTCGTAAATAATATTGAATTATAGTAATTCATTAAAATATTTTATAAGTATAAACTAAAAAAAATAACCATCCTGTGAGCTTCGTAGCTGAAGTTGTTAGCGGGTGTTAGTAAGCGTTCCACATTTTTCAAATTTGTTCCACATTTTGTAGAGGGAAGGCTGAGAGCTACGCCAAGTGTAAACTGCTTTATTTGGTCCAGAGAAGGTGAACTTGGTTTAGAAAACAAATTGGGTGTGGATAAAGCAAGCACAAGAACTTTTTTTCATTAAAACTAGCTCCTCAGCTGTTACTGTATGAAAATCTGAGTTTTTTGATGCCCTTCATTGGGGCTAAAAAAAGGACTCCTCTTTGTCAATGACGTCATCATATTAGGAGCTTGGCCACTTGTAGTCCAAGAAGTGGCCGGGGATTGCAGCATCTGATTCTCAACACTGCTAATAACAAATTAGACACCCTTATTACACAAGCAGGTTTTTACACTGGAGAGGGTATACGATTGTCAATAGAATGATCTTTAATACTATATAATTCTTACTAAGATGTGAAGATATGTTAAAGTATCATATTTGTTCTCAGATTAATTGCTTCAATGCAGAACACTTTAGAGTATAGTTCCCTTTGTGAGTGACAGAAAATCTGTTGTTTAGGTGATGCATAATTTTTGCATATTATTATCTAGAAATATTTTATATATTTTATTTACAAAGAGATCAAATAAAAGTTATTATTGTAATATTTAAAGAATAGCAATAACGTTTTTAAAAATATGTATGTGAAAATCGGAATAGCTAAACATTTCAGATCAGAGTCTTTTTTGCAAGAAAGATATTTATCAAAATAACATATACGTTTGACTTATGCGGGTTACTTAAAAAGTTAATTAAAAATAAAAGCAAAAACGCTGACATATGTATGTAAACAGATTCATCACTTTTGTGAATGCTACTGTTCTTCCTGCACACATTTAGCACGACAGTGACAGCTAGGACTGATACTTTTTCAATGCCCAAAGTGGGACTTTTTTATTAAAACATTAGGATTTCCAGGGCAAACCACACACCCAAGCAATGCAAAGGACTGGACTTCAAATTCCTGCCAAAATAAAAGCCCAGTCATGTAGAATTTGAGGTGATTAAGTTGTGTCATGAAGCATTAAGTATTCAGATACAAAATAATTATTTTATGCACTTATTAAAGGAAATATATGAACTATCTTGACCTTAAATCTTAGGACGTGATATTTTGCTGTTTTTCGCAGGACGCATCCGTCTAAAGGGGGTCCTGCATAAAGAGGGGCAGGAGGTAACCCTAGTGACAACAGGAACTATCATTTTATAATACAGACACATTTTGAAGCACTATTTTATTTGCAGTCCTATTACAAATTATTTGCCAGTACTGAAAAGTTAGCTTTTGTTGACCCTTGTTTCCTTTTCTTGAGATCCCCACATGGAAAGTAATATTACTCTGGTTCAATTGTTTAATTCTAAAGCAAGCTGTACAATTGTTTTGTAAAGTACTGGATGGCTAAATTTCATGGATAAATGTCACCTACAACTGACAACTATGTGTGCGCTCTCTCTCTTTCGCTCCCTCTCTCTCACGCGCGCGCGCACACACACACACACACACACACTCACACACACATTAAGCAAAACTACTTATAATTAATGGTTTAAAAAGCAAATACGTGCTCAATTGCAGTAATATACAAAATCTGTTTTAAGCAAATATTGACCTGAATATTTAATAAAAGCTTTACGCTACCACTTTTAACAAGCATTTATTTAAAAAAAAAAATAAAAAGTGTTCCTCGACAGATGCAGTAGTGGTAAATGATCCGGTGTGAGATCCCCCCCCCCCCCCCACACACACACACATACACACTCTTCCCCACGGGAACCGGTAAAGGTACATTCATCTTGCACCATAGCCGGTTCATCATTGCTGTATAAAATTTGGGGTTCCTACTGTTCTCCAGTACTAAACACCTGTAATTCAGCAAATAAAAATACAAGCCCGAAACCTGTTACTAAGAGGACAAAAAATGTTTATCAAAAGCAGTAGATCCTTCTCAGCCTACTGTCAATATATTTCTAACACTATGTAGGTTGAATATTGTTGCAAGTAAACGCAATAATAATAAAGTGAATACACAAAAAATATTATCTCAGTGTTGCTAGGTATAAATATGTTGCTTGCTTGCTGTAAATAATAGTCACAAGGAGAGATGATGGCGTGAATTGTGCTAAGAGGACAAAAAATGTTTACCAAAAGCAGAAGATTCTTCTCAGCCTACTGTCAATATATTTCTAACACTATGTAGGTTGAATATTGTTGCAAGTAAACGCAATAATAATAATAAAGTGAATACACAAAAAATATTATCTCAGTGTTGCTAGGCATAAATATGTTACCTGCTTGCTGTAAATAATAGTCACAAGGAGAGAAGATGGTGTGAATTGTGCTGCCTAATATAGACCTGTTTGACAATTGTGCATGTGCAGAGGAGACTACAAACAAGGCTATCCATGAAATAACAAGGTTGTCATTGAATAAACAGCACGATGCCCGTTAAACTTGGTAAATTTGCGGCGTTTTACTCTGCCTTTTTTCAGTAAATATATCTCTAAATGTTCTGAACTTTAAATTCTATTTTCAATGCATACAGTGCGGTCAAGGGTTATGTCTGAAAAGGTCACTTGTGGCCACATACAAGTTGTCAGACAGACAAGGGGTTAAATAGATTGACAGACAGACAAACATGGGAACAACGTATCAGGAAAGGAAAGGACGATGAATTTGATACACGAAAGCTAACGGCCGTCCATTTCTTGAGAAACACAAGCATGCCCAAGTTTTTTTTTCAAATTTCTCAAAGATTAAATAAAAAATGAAAATAATGATTATTATAGGAAATATTTAGTGTTAAATGGACCATGGAAAAAAAGAGATGGGGACTGTATCACAAAGTATACAAAAGCCCCAAAATATAGCACCTTAACTCATTAACATAACACAAAATTCCCCTGAACGTCAGCATAGAACACTTCAACTAAAGGGATACCCCTACAGAAGTAGTTTTGGTGTGGATGGATGAGATACATAAAAGGGGAAAAAAAAGACAGTTAATGTTCTAAAATGCTGTAGAGTCTTTAATGAAAAGTATGAAGGCAGCATTGAAAAAATGTACTCCTTGTAGGCTTTTCCACTCTATTTTTGTTTCCAATAGCAAATGACAGTGATGACAACCCCATACGACCCATCAACCCATAATAGATAATTTGATTAAGACTTGGCCCTTTATGGTTTCTTAACTCAAAGAAATAAGACCAGTGCTTCATCTAGAGCTCTTTATCAAAACACGCACACCAAATTATCTCCATGTCCTCACCCTCATTCTATTTTTTTTTTAATTCCATGATATATCGTTTGTTTTGTATCAGGACTGTATATTTTCATGTAGCCGTATACACCAAGAAATGTTTCCAGTCTTGTTTAAGTTTACTACCCCACGTTTCCGAGTACACACATATGCACATTACACCGTCTTGCAAATATACTCTAAAGCTGGTCTATTCACTTGATCGTGGCATAGTAGTTTTGCTGTTTTTGAAAGTGCAAGAACAAGAAAAAGAAAGGTAAGGATTTCAGTGGAAAAATTGTAAGGTCTAACAGACAACAAATATGCTTTGATTGTAATCTTAGAAAATGTCCCAGCAGTTTTCCCCTTTGCTTGCTTTTTGTTCTAAAAGCAATTGTTAAAGAAACGGGTTTAACTTTTAATGTTTGCACTGAAATAAAACAAAATGAAAATCCTTTCATTTCAACGTTCAGTTATACTTCAAAACTGCCCTGTGTTTGTCCAGAAAGCTAAGAGGTTGAGATTTTGCACTGGCTCATGCAAAGGAAGAACACAAAGTAATTTAGAATGGCAATCACAACTTTGAGTTTGACAGCACTGTTAAACTTTTACAGGACACAGAAAGTTTTTAAAAAGCAAAATTCTAGTTAATCTTGGTTTTGACACCTGTGTGGAAGATCCCAAAGCATCAGTGGATAGCTTTTTTAAATACAATTTTAGCAAACCTCAAAACTTATCATAGTTTATAGAGAATATGAAACTGGCAGTGAATAACTTGCAACAGTTATGTTCGGGAAAAGTGTATTTTTAATTGACAGACACAACAGATAAGACAAAGTCTCCACATTAATGAATGATACAGATAAGTGTGCGCGTGTGTGTGAGTGTGTGTGCGCGCGCGTATAAACGTTAAAGTCTTACACGGTCTAATGAAATCTTGCCTGATGAAATTTTCTGCGTAATAACAGAGCTCATTTCATATTGCATGGAGCGAAGGATACTGTCACAGAATATTTTAACACATTTGTAATACGTGCCTCTTGATTTTGAAAACTGTTTTAAAATTTGTTTTTCAAAGCTGGAGAAAGCACATGGGCAACATCCGTATAGCCACTGTTGAACAACTGTATGAAACCCCCTCCTGCTATCATTATTTGACACTCTCTGTCAGCAACCGCCGATTACTACCAGGGCTAAAGTGATGATAAATAAATAAAACATACTGTGACTGAATTATATGATCGGGGTCAAACGGAGCAGGTGTTTTGGCTGGGGTATAAACTTGACAGTTTGGAACCGGGACTGTACTGTGTTCTAAATGTTGTTTCCGACACCATGGTGAAACACAATTCCAGTAATTAAACTCGAACTACCTTCTTGTTTTTTTTTTTTTTTTTGTGTGTGTTTGAGATAAAATGCATGATGAGTTCAGGCGACCGACTTTTTCGGACTTTGGAACGGAGTGGCAGAAATGGCTTTAGTTATTAAAACATATTGTTGGTCGAATTCATGCGGGCCGGGCCATAAGAAGTTTAATTCCTTGACATTTATCTCGGTTCGGTTGTCCTTTATAATAAGACTGGTCCATTTTCCACCTTTAGGGATACTGTTGGCAACACACTAGACGACTGTGCTGTGATGCTGACCCCAAAGCAAACTTTTACAGTGGATTTATACAAGAAACCGGCAATTGTTTTAAGACTTTTTTTAATTGTTTTTCATAATTCGGAGGTAGTTATTTATTGCCACACCTTCAAGTTAGTGCTAAAATTAACATTGATAACTACTTGAAAACAGTAAATTAAGTGAAGGAAATTATATTATTCGTATAACAAAACGTCTCATCATAGGGTTGGTTAAACCTAAACGCGACCAAACAAAATAGGATAAGACACATTTGGATTTTTCACCATAGGGTTGCCACCTTTTCAAATGTCCAAAGTGGAACAAGTACAAACATCAGATTTTGCAGCCCAAAACATACCCACAGCCAGTACAAAGGGCAGAACTTCACTTTTTTGCCTAGATAAAAGCTTATTCTTGTAGCATTTTAGTTGCTTATTCTGTTATTTATGTGTTTCAGATACAGAATAACTGTTTTATGCAACTATTACATAAAATATAGGAACAAATGTTGCACTAACATCTCAGGACATTTGTCATTTTTACAATTTTTTTGCAGGACACAACTGTCCAAAGAGGAACTGTCCCTCGCAAAGTAGGACAAGTGGTAACAATATTTCACCAGTTTTACAATTTCAACATCTGTACAACGACAGGATGAACACTACATACAGTATGTTTCAGTACACTGCTTGTTATTTTGAAAGAGTGTCAAGAAGATGAATTGTTGACACAACAGCTGGTAGCACTCACCTTTGGGAAACAGAAAGATGGAAAACGTAAGACATCTATATGTATTTTAAAGTGTTTGAATTCTGCTTTTCTGTACCCCTAAACAATTAAACTACTGCCTTGACTATACTGTCAATTGTCGGAGTATGTTATACTTGCAGGAACTGAGGCATACACCTTCCAAACGTTTCTGTGTACATCATTGCATAGCGAATCTTAAAAGTCTATCCTTCTTGAGGACAGCTGTGATGTAACTACAAGAACACAAATCTGTGTAGCGCACACACACACACATAGACACACACACGGTAGGTTAAGAAAAAATATGGAATGTTAATTGCGCCATTCCCCTACATATGGATGTACACCAGCGCCACCACCTCGCCCACCTCCTATCCTGCAGCGTTTGCATAGCTTGCCCACTACCGATTTATTTATTTAAGAACAAAATCGATAAGAAAAACGCCTTACGTTGCAATGGCACGCCAAGAATCTCTGTAAGCCCCTTAGTAGCAGAGCCTTCAGTCCCCAGTGCTGCGCTTTGCATCATTCTTTGACCCCCTCAGACACACAATCCCAGATGACAGGTCAATGTACGGCTCAAGGAAAATCTTTTAAATACTGCAATGTTGTCAGTAGAAATAAATAAGAGAAACAGCAGGTATTGCCCACTGGTCGTTTAGATAGGCACTAATAGTGCCCGTCCTTCTTGAAGTATTATATCCCTTGAAGGCCTGCTCTTCAGACTAAAGCTCCTTGTCTTCCTCCTCCGGCTACTTTTACTTCAGGTTCCGATTCTTGGTTTAAAGTGCTGCCGCAGCCGTTTGCTGTTGCACCAGCCGATCTGGGCAGTTTGATTCATTCACACTGCGGGAGTGAGTATGACGTCACTGAGCGCCATCAGACAGCCGCTGGACAGCCAATGAAGGTACCCAGCGGCATGAGGAGGCGGGACCCTTCGAGTGAAATCTCAGGTAAAGCGTCAAGGCCGGTATTCCAAAGCATGAGGAAGATGGGTGGGGTGCCAGTGGGCCACGTCTGAAACGGGTGTGGCAGCTGAATACTGCGCGCTTCCACACCTGGCAGCATTTAAGTTAGTTGTAACAGTAGGATGTGCAGTGCTGACTGACGTTTCCTCCTATCACTGGCAATCACGTTTAAGTCCTTTGCTCCGCAAGAGATAAGAGCATATATGTTTCAGTAGTTTGGTCCAAACCAAAGGTCCCCGACCCTGCACGGATTCAGGTTACTACAGATATTTCTGATTACACTTTTATCGACATCTCATCAAGCTCCTTACACTGTAATATTTTTGAAGCTGTTGCAGGACAATTTTGTGATTTGTTTTGCTGCTTGTTTGCTTTGTTGCGCTACGTACAAGCACAGTGATGCTTATTGACGTCTTTGTTTTGTTTTTAAACGTATTTTACTTGAAATGCATTACTTTGTCAGGGCCAGTCATATACGAACTTTTATGGGACATTTGAACGTCGGTGTTTCACGTGGAAATGGCATTATTAGCTAGCCTAGCAGACAGCATCTTTGGCTTAAAAAAATCTGTGCTATGGCATGTCATGTTATCTGCAGGCAGCTTTATAAATATAAAAGAAAGTTGTCTTCGATTATTCCCTATGGAAGCCCTGTCCTAGAGATGTGCACCAAGTGAGGAAACCTGCACCATGGTGACTTCGTGTAAAATGGACCGCCGCGCGGCTTCAGGAAAGGGCTAGCAGGTTGAACCTAATGTATAAATAGTGTGTGCTGAATAAGTGGCGGGACTCAGACGATTTAAGCTGACAGATTTCTTAATGGGTACAAAAAGAGAGAAGAAATAAAACGGCAAACAATGTTTCACACCCAGTTTCTATCAAGACACATTGGATCATGCACAGCCTTATTTTGCTCTCAGTTTATGAAATGAATTTACAAAATGGACTTGATTTCATACCACCATTGACATTAGGCATGATTGTTCCATTAATTCGGTTATCCTTTCATGACAACAATAATGTTAGCTTTTTTAAAACAAACTCAGCATAGTAATTCTATGTGCAGGCAGGATGTTTGTGTAATATAATTTAATCGTACTTTGCTGGTTCTTCTCGCACAACTATCGGCTTTCAGATTGTATAACATATGACAGCAGGCATCTTCTCTGTGGGGCGCTGTCGCTTTCAGGGGTACAACCGTGCGTACAAGATGCAGCCCATGGCGTACACATTCATTTTGTGGTGGAAACATTTTGACCCACTCAGAGGCATTAAGTACCCAAAGTTCAAATATATAAATGAAATGAAAGGGATATAGGTGAGACGGCAAATAAGTAAATGTGTTCATTGTGTTGTATGCGTACTCTAGTGCTAGTTTTATAAGGTTCACAGCATAAGACTTTTGCTATATGTACTGTATCTTTAAATATATGTTTAGGATATTTACAACATAAACATTTTTGGAGGGGAGGCAGCTGCAACAGGATTGGAAACGTGATGTACATATTTGAAATTTGTGGCTACCCCATGGCTGCTCATGCCCTTTGGGAATCCTTGAAGGACATAATCCTTTGCAAAAGTTGGAAGGGGTAGTCAGGTCTGTATTCATCACAAGGTGTCAACTGGGATCTCTCTCATTATCGGGACATCCATCATCCAACCTTTAAGCAACTTGTCTATCTATCCTTTCAAACTGGTACCTTCAAAGGGACAGTTCCTTGCCTATATTTGGTATATTTGACAACATCGGTAATCAGAAGCAGCAGCAGCTTCTTTATATAATTTTATCCTTTTCTACATGGCATGAAGTTATACTAGTTATTAAAATACAGGGCAAATGTAAGAGTTTTCCAATCTTTTCACGTTTAATTATGCATTATCATTTACTGATGTGGTTGTAAGTACTTGCATCACTCATCCATATATGGCTTATTGTGCAAAGGTAGCAATTGCTTTTGTGGCATCATTAGCTAATCACAACAAATAGACTGCATCCGTTTACCGTCTTTGAACAGCATTATATGCAATCAGCTATTTTGCTGCTATTAATTGTTCTTTTATAATTCCTCGTATTCCCTAATACTTTCATTAACTGCTGATGAAATAAAGCCGTTGTTTAATTGTTCTCCCAATACCTTAGTTATAACTAGGAAACGCAGGTTTTTATTAAAAGGGGGCTCTTAGGCAGGGACATAAGCAAGACATTGGAACTATAAGTCAATTTACAATGTTGCACATCTAGTAGAATAACAAATTGCCTTTGCTAGCATTATTGCGTTTGAAACCTTTGGGCTAATAATAAAAACTATACATAATGTTGTATACAGTTATCCTTTTTGCTGACCAGCAAGAATCGTTTGTAATTTCATTTCTGCATCTGAAGTTGGGACATTTGCTGACTTTGTGCTGGACAGAACGTTGTCTCTTAAGAATGTATTATACATTACGGAATACATATGGTGTATGCCTGGTTATACTCACGGTCTGAGGCCGTATAGTTGTCACCTTTCAAATGCCCAAAGTTGGACGTTTTTGTAGACACGTGAGATTTTCAGGACAAACCATAACCACTGCTAGCACAAAGCACAAAACTTAATTTTTTGTCAAAATAATAATTATAGCATTTGAGTTGTTTATCCTATTTCATATAGCAATGTCGGTACTTCAGATACAAAATAATTGTTTTATGCAACTATTACAGAAAACTTGAGAAATATACTTTGTGACATTTGCCATGTTTTAAGTTTTTCCCCCCTCAGGACGCAACTGCCCAAAGAGGGACTGCCCCTCCTAAAGAGGAACAGGTGGTAACCCTACGTCAGGCTGAGGGCCGATGACGATAGAATGTTTTAAAAATCTGCATAAAATACATTTACTTGCCTGCTTCTTTTTGGATTGACAGTGCCTTTTTGGCAAGGAATGTTAGCTAAAGTACAAGCTAGTGTGGGCATGTTTTTTTCATCTGACTTTCTGTAAGAAATACAGCAATGAGCAAACGCAGGACTCCGGTATTTCATTGTTGTGACCATTGCACTCGCTCATATGTAACTGAAAGTTAAATAAACAGTGAAAGACAGCATATTGCCATAGTCCAGGACTCAATGACGTTCTTTACAAGAGCAGTGATAGCTACTTAAACAGAGACTTCTGGTCATATTAAACTTCACTAGTTTTTAATTATTGCGTCTTTCAAAGAGCAGACAGTTGTGTTCTGCTGTTGAAAGATTTCATGGTGAGTTTCAGACGCAAGGGTCTGCTATTTGTTTAATGTAGAATATATTCGACATTTAGACCAATTCAGACATGGGACACTTCTTAAGGGCAGTAGGTAACTATGTATTAATTATGTATTTATTAATTTGATAAGCCGATAAGGCAGCTTCTACAAGGAAACCTGTGGTGGCAGGACCAGGCCCAAAATACTTAAAACAAGAAAGTATTATTTCTCAACTGGTATGATTTTGACTATCATATTTAGCCTTAATCCTTCTAGGTTTACCGGTGTTCCTCATAAAGGCTTATTATGGGTACACACAATATTAAATAAATAAATTAGGCCTATACAAAGATTTCTTATCATTAACTATGCATAGTCTAGTACATAAAAACAATCTATCGTGAAAATAACAAAGTGCTCCTCTTTTGGATCCGGCTGTGTTTTTTAAAGGCAACTGCTATGATTTTTAATGCCCAGAGGTTGAGAGGTGACATATAATATTAAGGATAATATTTAGTATCAAAAGTAGCGAATTTAAATGTATTGATATAATTAAACACTGCCGTATATACATCCGTTATTTCTTCAGTGGGAAGCTAGAGCCTACCCTTCACGCAATGGACCAGGTGTATGCCCTGATGTGCAAATGAATTCTTAAGGGGCAACGACAAAGAAACTAATATTGGACAAGACGCCAGTCAATTGGAGTCTAGTTTGGAACCTCGCCAGTTCACTCATCATGTATCTTTGGTATCGGGAAGAAACTGGAGCACCCATGGATGCAGCGTGACTCCGCAGTAAAATCCCTCTAACCAACAACCAAACTGGGCAACCAATGCCCTGAGCTGATGTTAAGCACTACTCTGGAGTATCACGCTGAAATATTCACAAAAATCATAACTCAATTTTTATTTTATGTTTTGTTGACCGGGATAGTCCTACTGAGCAAGAAAAGCCCCTTATCAACGGAGTTCTGGGGAGAAAGGCTGCAAACAATGAGAATAACAATACATATGCATTGTTCTAATACATAGAAGTCTGAGGAAAACACTACATTACAACAACGTACAATCGTTTCCTAGTTTGAAAAACAGGTCTGTGGCACGGATGCTGGTATAGTTAATTAAATTATTTTAATAATCACAACTTCATATATATATATATATATATATATATATATATATATATATATATATATGTACACACACATACACGACTTCATCGAGTTTTTGGAAACTCGAAATAAAAAAAAAAGGAAAAAAATGTTTTTTTCAGGGGGGAAATCCCCCTACACCCTCACCCCCCACAGATTATATATCCCAACTCCGAGATCACGCCACAGTGGGGAAAAGTGTAAAGACCCCGATCCCCCCACTGTTGCGCGATCTAGACAGAACTGCTTCAAGGGGAATGTATCCTTTCCCCACTATAGTGCGATTTTGGTGTTAATATATATAATTTTCTGGGCGTGTAGGGGCGCAGGGGACTTGCCTCCTCCATTGTAAATACGGATATTTTTTTATTTCGAGTTTTCAGAAACTCGATGAAATAGTCTCGACCATATAAATTTCGAGTTTTCGAAAACTTGATGAAGTCTTAAAAACCCATACATACATACATACATATGTGTGTGTGTATGGCCTCTATGCTTCCATCCCCTCCTTTCTGACTCAGACATTTTAGGACAGCAGAAGGAAGAATGACCTGTAGAATCACAGCCATCGTTCTGAGAGACAGAGTTAGCTTGTTGGCCAGAAAGTATGGTGCAACATTTTTCTGGCATAACACTCCTCGATGTGAATGGGTCAGAGTCCCTCTTGTCCTTCCCCATCTGGCTTCTAGAGCGCTCAGGCAATGGTTAATGGAAACCTGATTATCAGGGTATATTTATTGCCAAAACTTCCACACGGTGAAGTCATTCTTGTTTTCTGAAAAAAGGATGTTATGAAAAACAGAAAGGAATTGCTTTGATTTTTTTGCAGACCAACTTGGTGTGTCACCTCCCTGGAGGCTCCCTCTTGCCAAGAAGTTAAAAATACGGTGGAATTTACCGAGGACCCAAAATAGCTCTGTCCACGGTGCTGAACCTGTTCTTCCTTTCTATTGTTCAACTAATATTTGACGACCATAACGTTTGTAGGACTACAGGACCACACTATACAGAACTTTAACAGTGAAAAGGTTTAAAAAAATACAGTACCGTAAATCTGCAGGAATATTGAACATTACCTGAACTATGAACTGTTACCGAGCTTTACAATGCAGTCCCGACATTGATTCCCCCGTTGCGAAGGATGCAATGTTGAACAAACTATTTATTCGCACAGTGCTCCAAGGCTTCCACTGAAAAGTGGCACTACCGCCTAGTGGGCTCATCAGGTTAACAAATAACCATGAAAGGAATATAACGGTTTAGCTGTAACTATCGATTTAGCACTATGAGGAACGAAGATTTCGGTTATCCAACATAATACTGAGTTTACAAGAGATATGAAAAAATACTGCCTCAAAAATGAAGGGGGGGGGGGGCTAGGTTTAGCAACTGTAGAACAACATTACATATTTGGAATGCACTGCCTTTTTTCCGCATTGTGTGTGTGTGTGTGTGTGTGTGTGTGTGTGTGTGTGTGTGTGTGTGTGAGAGAGAGAGTGTACAAAGAATGCTTCATTCACTCCTATCTCTCCAGATTTCTAACTTGGGCGTTTTCCTACTTAAAAAGTTTAGACAGCCGCAAAATATGCAATACTATCAGGAAGGAAAATGATCACAGTTTTTCAAAGTAAACTTACTTTTACTATGATTATTTGACGAATAGGAAGCTCTGAAATGGACCCCACTTCATAAAAATGACCAAAAGAAAAAGAGCTTAACTAGAATAAAAAAATGCTATACTAACCAATTGGAAAACTCAACACCTGTAGTATTGACTGCATTATATGCTTTCCCCAGTATAAATTTTATTTTATTTTTATTTTATTTAGAAATATAAAATGGCTACATCATTTCTTATATCACAAAACAACATTTGAGTCACTGACAAGGTCTCCAACCTAACCTGATCACCTTAGACATATCTACTAGTACTCCACCACAGAAGTAAACTGCCACAACTAATATGAAACATTTTGATATAGCAGTATTTTTAAAAGAATTACATTATATAGTATTTCATTCACTCTTCTTTCTCTGGATTAGTAATATCTTGGCCTTCTATCACCTCAAGCATCTAGGCAGCCAAGAACTTCGCCAAAGTAATGATAACCTTTCTCAGTTATAACATCTGCTTAACAGTGGTGTTGTTGCTTGGCTACATATGTAAACATATGATATCTATGTTTTACCATGATACTTCACTGTCACCTTTGCTTTTATCTTTAAGTACCAGCTTCTTACCAGCCCTTTATTTTTTTTTAGTGGTAAGTATAGAAATAGTTAATTTTATACAGATAGATATGCTGCTGCCTCCCTGTCTCAATACGGAAAAAAAATATATCTGGCATTCCTTTATGCAAACCATTAAAATGCATAAATCATAGTTTACAAATCACATTTATTAGTCAAAAACACTTAGCACAAGCTATATAGTAATCTGACTGCATATGCCAAGTGTTTTATATCAGTTAAGTACAACTGTTCAGCAGATAGCTCCATTAGCAGAAGACTTGTGCACTGCCATAAAATAAATTGTGCATACATTTTCTCCACAGACTTGTTCCCCAGTTTGATCATTATTGTGTTCCTTTTGTTACCAAAACCAATGCTATAATGGGTTAATTCCAACATTCAAGCAGGACTCCTGCAGCTGCCTTCCGTATTTGTGCCAGTGCACAGGATTCATCACATCTGATGTGCCATTTGATTGCACTTTTTTGTCTCTTTCCTTTCTCCCTGATTTGTCATACAGTTATATGAAAAGTTGCATGCATACATGTGCCAGACTCAGCAGGTGTATATTTTGTCTGAGCTAGGATTGTACATTGCATGAGACATCAAATAATAACTCACAGACTAAAGTGAAGTTCCTGCATCCTTACTTGATACTGTACAAGCAGGTGCCTAGCACATTTATGTACGTGTCTGTCTGTATGTATATCTGCATTCATTTAATGTAGATAGACTACACCCAGGGGATCTTTACTGCTATGGTCTTGTTATTCTGAATATTAAGACAACTATAGAAATGTCTGTTTACAATGAAATGGGTTACATTAACATATACTTAAAAGAAAATGCATAGTTTAGGTGCACAATTCTATGGTTGATACATTCTTGGAATGGTACAAGCAGCTCTACAAAGACAGTTAAACTGAAGTTGGAGGAATATATAGCATCTCTACATATTACAGGTAATACTGAATGGTAATGTCAAAGGTTATGAGACAGTACATAAGAATGGACAAAAACGGAAATAGAATAAAATCTGATTTAGTCAAGAAGTGAAATAATGAAAGTAATAAGTATAAAAATATTGGTGTGTATAAAATATTTGTAAAACTAAAAAAGGTTGGAATCTCACTTTGGGGAAGAGCTAAGAAGTTAGGAAGAAAAATGCTGGCTAGAGATATAATAGGCAAATGTCTCTCTTATAGTAAAGGAAACAAATTACTGATAGTGTAGTTTCACTGCAACAGTGAAACAAAAAAGAAAAAAATATTGTAGCATTAAACATGAATGAAAAAAAAAAACAGAGGGCCTATACTGATAGCCACAGCAATGTCAGTGCGCGCGCACACACACACACACACACACACACATACACACACACACACACACACACACACACACACACACACACACACACACACACTTTATAACTAATAAAGTCCTCACTGAATTAAAACTGTGTTACAAGATTAGTCACCTCCTTTCACCACCTGCTCACAGGACCATTGCTAGAAATATTTTCTTATCCACATTTGAATATGGACTTCCTTTTCTCATTATGAATTCAATCTGAGGAATATAGACTGCTGAGAACACAATCTCTACATTCAATCTATTAGCAGATCTCCTGATACACCACTGCACTTTGCTAAAAAATTGAAATGACTTTCAGTGCCCCATAGCACCACTTTTCTTGTAAGCACTCTAATTTACAGTGTACCAAAATGTGGTCACTGCCCCCCTTAAGAATGAAACTACCTTTACAAGACAACCTTTATGTACTCCGAAGTTTACAGGGCAACAGTTCCACTCTAGAACACCCTCCATTTTATATTGCTGTAGGTGAAAGAGCCTTTTCTAGTCTTTGACCTACTACCTGGAACCAACTGCCTACAGACATCAAAAATCTAGAAACCATTAAAAGCTTCAAATATGCATTTAACGAATATCTCTTTACTGAATCTAGCTGCAACTTCTACCATGACAATGGTTAGGTAACTTATCCCATATAATGAATACTGGAATACATGTATTAAATTTTTCTCAGTCTCTTAATGTGGCATCATATATGCAAATATTTCACCCAAGGAGTTTATGTATTGTATGTATGACTGTCCTGCATTTTACTGCATTTTATGCACATCTTAGTTTGCATTTTGTATATATATATATATATATATATATATATATATATATATATATATATTTTTTTTTTTTCTTCATTCAATGCATTTGCATTCGATCTTATTATATTTTGAATTTTTCTGTGTATTCATTTTGAATTTAATATTGTTGATTAAATGACCATGATGTATTTTCTGCTCTTTGAGCTCAGATCATGGCCGAAAAGGGTCAATAGACAAGTCCACTTACCTGGTGTGCAAATAGTAAATAAATAAATACAGCATTTTTCCTTCCAGTTGGTGCAAAAATCAAGTCTCTGAGTAGTTCATAGGTTCATAGGTGTTTACTAGGCTAATAACCACAAGGGCTTTTTTAGGCCTAGCCATGCATCCCAAATCTTGATAAGTTCTGATACCCTTGATAAGTGTAAGCATGGGCTTGGGAGATGAACCATTTACAGATTGCTTCTGTCCATTAGAGGCATAGGTGCCAAACCAGGGATGAATTTCCAGTTTTCCATCCAAATGTCTAAGTTGTACTTTTATTGGGTTAGGGTTGGACTCTGCTTCACATGGATGGGGAGCCTGTTCCACAGACGAGGTAGTCTCTAAGATACATACCTATCTCTCCAGCAGGTCCTATTTATATCACAGGCAATGTTTAAGTCTTTAGAACAGGTAATTCTAGTGCTGTTTGTTATGTGCATATGCAGGAGGTCCATCAGAGTGGGGTCTGACAATGCCCTGTATGCACACAGATCTCCCCTCAAAAGCCTGTAGGAGACAGAATACAGAGACAGGGCCTTGAGGTGGTCTGCATAGGACATATTACTTATATCCTGTATTCCTTTAGTGAGGAACCTCTGTGGACATTCCATTTGTTGGATATGCCTGGCTAGGTGCATACCAAAAGGGGCATTATACTTAATGATAGGTCTGATGAATGCCGAGTACAGTGGAACAATGGCTTCCTTGGACTTAGATGCCATACCCTTGTTTATAAGTTGCACAACATAGAACAATTTCCTTACCAAGGTAGACATGTGATGATCAAAGGCTGGATTACTATCTATGTGTGTTCCGAAGTTCCTGACTACTGGGGCAGCTCTAAGGAGTGTGTAGTCAATATGATAGTTACCAGGGATGGCTGACTTCCCAAGGGATACTATTATGCATTTTGTGGCATTTAGTTTTAGTCCATGGCTCTGACACCAGTTATTTGTCTGTGTCAGCCCCCCCCCCCCCGGAGAACATTTATGTCAGTGTGAGATTCAATGACAGTTCCTAATTTGCAATCATCTGCAAATTTTGTCAGCCAGAGACCATTGACATTGGCCTTGACTTCTGAGAAGTAAATGCCAAAAAGGAGCAGTCCAAGGACTGATCCTTGAAGGACTCCACTTGTGACTGGCCTCTTTCTAGAGGTGGACTCCCCAATTCTAACTTCCTGGGTCCCATCTGTGAGCCAGTTGGCTATCCACTGGGTGACATACGGGTGTGTACCTAACATCTTGAGTTTGTCAACAATACCCGAGTGGGGTATTGTGTCAAACGCCTTGGCCAGGTCAAGGTAGGCAGTGTGAACAACTTTGCCCTAATCCATTGCTTTGGTGACCTTCTTGAAGAAGTCCACCAGGTTGAGTAAGTATGATCTGCCCTTGATGAAACCAAACTGGGGTGGGTCCAGTGTCTGGAGGTTTACTATAGATTCATAGGTAGGTACTAGGCTATCGGCCCAAGGGCCTAAGTAAGCCTAGCCAACAAGGTTCCCTGGCTTACGCCACGCAAGAAAGTCAATTTCATGTGGCCCCGGTGGGCAGAACCACAGAAGTGATCCCAGGGGTGTATTTCCTATTTTCCATCCACTCATCAAGATTTTTCTTGAAGAGTGCTAATGAGGAACTTTGCTTGACATAGATGGATAGCTTGTTCCAGGGTATATGAAGTCTCTGGGACAGGAATCTATCCCTCCAGCATGTCTCTGGATCATCCCCATGATAATTCTTTCCATGGCTTTACATATAAGACTAATGAGACGTGTGAGTCTGTAGTTTCCATGTTCTGTAGATGGCTCACCTTTGAGCAGAGGGATGATTGTTGCCTTTCTCCATTCATCAGGCATGAAGCCTGTTTGGAAGCTACAGTTAAATAGTAATTCCAGAGGCCCGGATAGGTCACGTTTCATGCTGTTAAGAAGGCATCCTGGGATACTGTCTGGGCCCATTAATGCAGTGTTCTTGGTCTTAGAGAGAGCATTCGGATCCTGTTCCCTAGTGATAGTAGGAGGAGTTATATTTGATGATATTTCCTGAGGGAAGGTTGAGGGGGAGAGAGGGGTAAAGTTGGAGCTGAATTTATCAGCCATGAGGTTTGATGTATCTTCTGGCTCAGTATAGGTGGCTCCATTTACAATGAGCTCTGCACACAAATGTGTAATGCCTTTGAGGTTGCGGACATAGCTAAAGAATGCTTTGTGGTTGTCCTTGGCTTGGGAGGCCAAAATTACCTCAAATTTGGCTTTGGTAGAATTTGTTTGTCCTCTGAGTTACTTGTTTAGTTTGATGAGAGTGCTTTTATCCTGCTGGTTGCTGCATCTCCTAATTTTTGCCATGATTTTCTTCCTCCTGTTATACAGCTGATTGATGCTGTGATTCCATTAGGGTGTCTTGTTTTTTGAGTTAGTTCTGTACTTCTTCCTGGTGGGTACAGCTGCCTCTTTACAGCTATTAACATGCTTGTACAGGGTTTCTGTGAACAGTTCTGCATAGGTAGAAGGGTTCTCAGGGTTTATGTGGGCTTGACATTTTGCCAGGTTCTCACTTAATAGCAGGAGGTTAGCCTTAGAATAGTTCCTGAATATTCCAGATTTAGCTGGGGGATCCAGGTTTTATTTTTACTTCAAAGGAGACCATTTTGTGTCTGACCTTACCAGGAAGGCATTACAGTGGGGGGTGTGCAGCAGTCTCCCATATTAGTGAGGACCAGAGCCAGTATGGTTGCACCCCTAGTTGGTGCATTGACTATCTATTGCAGGGAGTTTGTGTTTACAAAATCCAGGAATCTTTGTGCATGTACGTTTGGTGTCATATGAGATTCCTACTTAATAGTGAGGTAGTTAAAGTTACACATGAATATGGTAGCTTGCAAGGAAGTGGTGTTGGATTTTACCTATGTTGATTTGAACATGGATCAGCTCAAGTGCATTGCCCTGTTTTACCAGCCTTAAAGTATATTTATTTGTAATGTAAATAGGGACAGCTCCACTTTTAGTCCCTGCCTGTGAAGGTGCTGGCCTAAATCTATGGAAGGCATTATAACCTTGCACTGTTGGTGTGCTCTTTGTGGCTTTAAACCATGTCAGTAAACACACAGACATCAGCATTCTCTAGGGTAAAGACAGCTTCTAGGGAGTCAAGTTTTTTGTTTAGACTCCTATCATTGAGCAGTAATACCTTTAGATTTTCCTGGTTTTGATTTGGTATGTCGGAAGTAGTTTCAGTTTGGCATTGCCTAAAAAAGGCACTATAGGGAAGACAATGTTTTAGCTAATATCAGAAAGCCTAAAGGGGAGAGGTGCAGACCATTCCTGGCAGAGTGGTGTGGTCTGTTGACAATCTCCTTCCATGCTGACAAATACTGCACCCCCTTAGAATGATACCAGAAATGAAGTAAATTATTAAAGTCAATCATCTTTTGTTTGTATTGTGGCATCATCCATGGAGAAGATAAAATGCTGCCCAATGCTAGGCTCATACCAGCTGAGAAACATATTCCAAGAGCTCCATGATGTCTCTCTTCATATAGTCTAGGGAGGTACGTCTCAAGTCAATTACTTCCACACGGACTATGACTGAGTCATATTGGTAATTGTGGTTCAATGACCTGAGTGCATGTGTAATGTGACAGATCCTACCCCCTGATAAGCAACTGACCATAACTTTCTCCTTAGCCTGGTGAGAGGGAGATCAGTGTGCCTCATGATGAAGTCTCCAATGACTAGAATGTTGGATTGTGTGGTGACTTGCCTTATGGGCTTAGAGGTAGAGGCTCCAGGAGATGTAGCTCTATGTGTTGATGTGGGTGTTGTTTTGAAAGAGTGCATTTGGGGTTGCTGAGGGTATTTCTTATGTGTACGTTGTCTAGGAGGTCTTAGTGGTTTAGGAAGGTTACATGTAAGTGCCTCAGCATATGTGGGTCTATATGTCTGCTTTGAATTTTGTGTAATGGGTGCAGCATGTGCAGTACTGGAAACCTTATTGACATTAGGAGTACTTTTATGTGAGAGCTCTGAGTTAAGAGTTGATGAGCTGCTTCATGCAGCCCAAGGTACAGAGTTTGATTCTCTCCATTTGCCTAAGATGTTACTCTGAGGAAGTCTCTTATCCAAGCCGCATGCTTAAGTTTATGTGCAACACATGTATGCCTGCTCTTAGACTTTACATGCAGACATTGTGCTTTTTTGTTCACAGTTTTATAACTTAGCAATATATTGGTTATGGCTAGTAGCTGATGTATATTTGTGTATGTGCGGGGGTAGTTTTGTCTCATACATTTGTTACATACAAACATATGTTTTCATATCAGATAAGGACCACTTGGCCCAGCTATACTGCCTATCATCATATTTCAAACACTAAGGGATAAACAGGAGCTTTTGCTAATTCATAGCCTACTTATTCCTGTATAGCACTAGAATTGTTTTACATCAATCCTGTATATTCTTGAGTTCCTTCATAACTGTTGACTCTAGATCCTCTTCAGCAAAACATTTCTTGTATCTGCAACCATAATCTATTAGTAAGACTGTGGGAGTCCAAGTTATGTTTATATTTTATGTGCTCATTGTAGTTATTTTGTCTGAATAATGCAGGGCAGTAACTAATGTAATGCAATTATGTTGAGAGTGGATTAATAAAATAAGGCAGGATTTAAACCTCATGGAATATGATTTAACCTAAAAACAATCCATGCTTCATATTTTCACTTAGAACGGACAGACCCTAGGATTCAGATAGACTCACTGCTTGAGTAAATTGTCTGCTGCTGGTAAATTTATGCAACCATTAGAAAATGTCATTCATAGATAGCTATGACTGCAGTGTGGAAGACCTCATTATTGGTCATTTACATATCTCTGAATTCCACTTTTTTAACACTAGCTCTATCAGATCAATGATGGCAGAATTGTTTACACTGGTGGTCTATATATTGCACTGGCAAAAACACTCCTCTGCAGTCACACACATTCAGACATCCATAGGCATAAACACACACACACACACACACACACACACACACACACACACACACACACACACACACACACACATGCCATCACCCACCATTCATCTGAGTTCATTCATGCCCTTACAGGCACATGCACACTTACACCCCCCTCCACATTTTCCATGCTCTTACCTGTACATTGACTGCTTCCATTGGAGTGCATGCGTGACCACCATCTTTGATGGTGTTAAACTTTTCCTCCATCTTTGTAAATTTATGCAGCTGGGCAATTCTCTGAATTACTCAGTAGTAGTGCAAACTTGGAGACACACATATTTCTGGGGAGAGAGCACATGGCTAAATAGCACTAGCTGTTCTCCCAGATGGCATTATTACCATGCAGCTTGCTCAGAAAGACTGCCCTTTCTGCTGATTCTCCCGATAGTGGGAACCTCAGCTGTAATATAGTCTATGTATCAGAAAATGTTACAGAAAGAAAGCTCATGTTAAGGTTTCCCAATCATGGCAATCCTTTCTGAATTCCAGGGAAAGCTGTCATGTGGGGGTATTCAGAAACAAATAGTTTACTGTGTTAGCAATATAACAGAGTGAGCAGAAAAGTGCAGAAAGGGACAATTCAGACATGTAGCATAATCATACTAGTGTGAACAATGACACAGTATACATTGTCTACAAATGAGTGTCAACATGCTATTGAAAGCTACAGCATATGCATATGAATATATCAAAAATAGCAGTATGATTCAGAAATATGTAAAATCTTTACAATAAACTATGGCAGTCAGCTTACTTGTACACTTTAGTTTCTCAGTGAACAGGTGCATCTTCAACACTAAGATGCTAGGAGTAGCATCTACTTCAGCCAGTCAGCATGGCTAACTGGTTTCTTTAGAAGCCAATATTCATGATGTTACATGTTGCTGCTCTTCATGTCAAAGAAGAGTCCATGTGCATCTGACACAGCATCACTTCTACAACCAGGACATTGTTGACTGCTACTGTGTGAACACAAATATCATACAAGAGCTAGTAGGCAGGTGATATCCTTACATGGGATTACGAGGGATGCATGGAATGTATATCTCAATGTACACAAAGTTTTATACTGCATTAACCATTCTTGCTGTATAGACCTTTCAGCATCCAAATGGGGACATTCTACATCAGTTCCTAGGGGTGATGCTGTTGCATGTGAAAGAGCATATGTGGGTCTCATAGTCAGCTAGAGACTGACCATCACTATGTTTGCATTCTATCTCATAACCCATTTCTGTGAGGTCTGGGGGACCACTGACTGCATTCACATTGCCGTCATATGGCCACCTGCTCCATGTACCACCCAGCATATCAACCTTAAGGGCTTGCACACCACCAGCTGCTAAATAGTGTGCAATGCACTGGGAATTGCATACAGCAGTCTGTGCTCTATCCAGGTGGTTCCCATGATTCTCACATCTGACACTGGTTTGACAATACCAGCATTTTATGTGAGCGGAGGGTTTTCCACAGGGACATCTTGCTAGTAGGTGCGCATTTCCAACTCTACAGACTGTGAAGTCTGGTCAAATGAATATAAGTAGCAGAGTACACATAATGGCATTTGCTGTTGTTTGTAGAAAGTGATGCCACATATGCCATGGAGCTATGGCTAATAACCCCCGTCTGTAGTCCTCAGATAGCAGCCAAGATAGCATAAAACATTGTCTGATGCAGTAATGAAACATCACTAAACATTCAGTTGGAGTGCTTAAGTTCCACTTCTGCTGCCTGAATACATACAACTCGATATCTACAGAACAGTTTCAGCAAGGGGAGACAATAGCACTGGTTAACATACCTGTGTCAGGAATAGAAAAGCTGGGTATGGAATCACGGGAGGACATGGCCACAGTAGGCCTCCATGTGAGGCAGAGGAGGGTACAAGATGTCATGGTACTGTTAAAGTCACAGCATTTAGTCTACAACTGTGGAAAATGACAAGATAAACACAGAACAAAAGTGGTCCATGCATTTACATAATCAGGCTGTATAGTACAATATGTTGTCTGGATACATTTTGGGTCATATATTACCATCCCCACATTAACCAGTGAGCTAGGCAAGGCACAATCATCATCATTTGGAAAGGGAGGGGGGCAAAGTGGCATGGGACAGCAATTTTGGGATCAGTAGAAAGAATATGGGTGGTGCCTAAGGTAAGCACTCAGAAATTTAGGGATTGTGTGGTGTCAGAAATCATATCCTCAGGTAATTTTTGAAGCTTCCAGGGATGAAATACTGGCTGTGTGTACCATTTGTCCCTTCATTGTCAGGCCTGCAGGTATTTGGTCCAAGGGAGGGGAGGGCATAACATGTTGGTTTTGTGTAGAAATGTCACTTGACTGCTATTGTGTGCAACTGGCAGATGGATGGCCGATGCTACAGCATGTTTGGGCAGTGGTACATGTCATCTGAGGACATCTACTGAGGAGACGGATATTGTTAAACTGTAGGATCTTGCATGGGATGGCTGATGAGGTGTGCCCTCAGTGGAGCTGGATGAATGTCATTCTTATCCATGTGACTGTCTACAGCCAGGGGTGAAATCCATATTGGAATAGTATAAGTGTTGTTCACATCCATGTAACCATCCAAGGTCAGAAGTTGATGTCCTAGAGGAGCCAGATGACTGTATGCTAATGAAGTGATTTATTATAATGGCATCTGAATCCTGCTAATAGCATAATGTGTTACCAACCCTAGTCAACACTTCAAGGCCCAGTCCACCTTGTGCATGTACTCTCTGGTCAGTTAAGGTGCATGCATGTGTAGAGCCAAGCTGTGCTACTAAACATTTACATCCAATTAATGACCCGAGTTACTGGGCTATTCAGCTGGTTCCTCCATGCTAATGACCACATCAATTATACTGCCACAGATAGGCATCACTTGGTGTCTGTGATATGCAGCATTGTACTATGGCTATCTTTTTAACTCCTGGATTACACCTAGTGAGTGGGCATGGTCTCAGCAGGATCTGAGTCTGGCACATAGTACAACAGGGACCCAACAAATGTTTTGCACCTGTTGCACACAAAGCACAGGACTACCTGCTAGTGGGGCAGCTATGAATGGCTCATGTATAAGGTGGATATCTGGCTCTCACTTGCTAGGGTAGTGAATGATACCATGGGCATCACTCATTCTTAAAAGCAGTGCTAACAAAAATGTAGTAATCTGCAAAGGAGACACAAAATGTAATCCATCAGTGGGAGGAAAAGGCTAGGGATTGATGGCTACCATACCAGAGCAAGCGTTTCTGATACTTCATTGTTGAGTAACATCAAATGTATAGGTATAAGTGATTTTTGCTGTGCTCATTAATGTGTTTTTTTTTCTGTCTTGCAGCAGAAAATGAAATTGTAGCAAATAGGCTAGCCTGCCAGACTAGGCAGGTGAGACCCACCAGGTGGTGGGGTCAGTGTACTGTATTGCTGCCTTTCCTGTATCTGTGCTTAACCTGCTTATCACAGTACTGACCAATTTTTCCCATTGTAAGACCCTGTTATTGCAAAGTTGTTCATTGTTTTGTATGGCTGCCATTTTAATGTATTTGCTAATGTCCTATGCTGTGCCAGTTATCCCTGAAATTGTAATGTGTATAACAACTGAATTAAGCCTGTAAATCACTACATTAATGTTTTTTAACTACTACAGCATTGTTTAGCTGCTCATTGTTTATTATAGTTCATATGGTCAGACGTGTGTGCTAGGCTAATGGCCCTGAAGCCTTTACAAGCCTAGCCCATAGAAGTGCCCTGGCATCGTGTCACCTGACATTAGTTCCCTGTGCCTCTATCAAGTGGAGCCACTGGAGTGATCCTCGGGGTGAACTTTCTATTACCCATCCACTCATCAACATTTCTCTTAAAAAGGGACAGCAAGGTGCTCTGCTTGACATGTATGGGAAGTCTATTCCAGAGCATGGGCAGTCTCTGGTTGAGGAACCTGTCCCCCCAGCATGCTCTGTTGATTGTGGTAATGAGGTTGATGTCTCTGGGTGTGTGGTGCAAAAGGATTGGGATTTCGTTAGATGTAGCATTTCTAACAGAGCTGGGTCAGACATGGCTTTGTAAGTCAAGCAGAGATCACCTCTAAGTAGGCAATATGAGAGAGAATAGCCGGAGTATTTTGAGTCTGTCTGTGTAGGACATGTGTTTAATGCCTAGGATCCTCTTTGTAAGGTACGTCTGTGGCCTCTCCAGCTGTTGCAGATGTCTAGTGAGGTACATGCCAAATGGAGCATCATACTCAATATTGATCTAATGAGGGAAGAGTAGAGAGAGGGATGATGACTGCTTTCTTCCTGGATGCAAAACCTTTGGTAATAAGATGTGCCACATAGAAGGACTTTCTGACCACAGTGGCAATGTGGTGGTCGAAGGAGAGGTTGCTGTCAAACTGCATCCCCAGATCTCTTATAATGCCTTCAGTGTTCAGTGGACTCCCATCGATGTGGTAGTTAGTGGGAACTGAGTTTTTACCAAAGGGGATGATGACACATTTTTTGGCATTAAGCTTAAGGCCATAGTTTCAACACCAGTCATTGGTCTCAGTGAGGCCTTTCTGTAGGATGTCTGCATCACTTGGGGAGTTAATAATGGCTCCCAGCTTGCAGTCATCTGTGAACTTGGTCAGCCAGAGTCCCTTTGTGTTGGCCTGGACTTCTGAGAAGTAGATGCTGAACAGGAGAGGACCCAGGACTGATCCCTGTGGGACTCCACTCATGACTGGTCGGCAGTCTGACTTGGAGTTCGCTACTTTCACACTGTGTGTTTTATCTGTGAACCAATTTGCAACCCACCTAGTGATATAGGGGTTGATGCCTAGTTTTGTGAGTTTATCAATAGAATGGTATCAAAGTCCTTGGCCAGACTGAAGTAGACTGTATGTATGCCTTACCTTCATCCACAGCCCTAGTGACTGACTCAAAGAAGTCAACCAGGTTGAGCAGGCAAGATCTCCCTTTCACAAAGCTAAACTGTGTGGGGTCCAGAGTTTGGAGATTTCCTGTATCTTTGTTAATCAGGTCAATGATTATGCGCTCCATAGCTTTACATATCAGACTCATCAGGCTAATGGGGCAATAATTGCCAGGGCCAGTAGTTGCTCCCCCTTTATGGAGAGGATGACTGTAGCAGTGCACCATTTGGTAGAGACAAAGCCTGAGGTGAGGCTGTGACTGAACAGGGCACACAGATGTGATGTCAGTTCACTTTGTAGTTCATGTAGAACACAGCAAGGGATATTATCGGGTCCCATGGAAGCTGTATTATTGGACTTGGACAATGCAGCTTTAACCTGGGCTGCAGTAATGCTGGGTGCCTGGCATTCTTCTGGTATTGTGATTGGTTCTTTGGAGAGGGCTATGGTTGACACTGAATCTGTCGGCCAGTATGTTGGCAATATCTGTTGGTTTAGTATAGGAGGTACCATTGTGCAGTAACTCAGAGCACATTTGAGTATTGCCGTGGAGGTTCTTGATATAACTATAAAAGGCTTTGTGATTGTTTTTAGTGTCTGCCGCAATTCTGCCTTCACAGCTGGCTTTAGAGGATTTGATGAGGGATCTTGACTTTTTGTTGAGGCTAATAAGGGAGTTTTTCCAATCTTGGCACTTCACCTTTTTCTGCAACAGTTTCTTCCTTCTGTTGTAGAGTTTATTAATGGCAGGGGACTACCAGATTGGCTTCCTTTTTTGGAGGAGAGCATCTTGGTTCTGCTGAGTATGGCTAGTTCAATTCATTTATGTACATGTTTGTACAGTGCATTGGTGTATGATTTGGCAGTCATGCAGCTATTTTCCATTGGCATGGGTGCCGTGAAGTTAGCCACTTCTGTTTTTAGGAGTCCAAAGCCAGCTTTGGAGAAGTTTTTCAATGTGGTTACCTTTGCGGGGGATGTGGGTGAGATGTGAATTTCCATGGTGACTAGTTTATGGTCGGATCTGACCAGGGAGGGATTGACTATTGGTGTAGAGCAACGGTTGCCCAGGTCAAGGATGTCACTTCCTCTAGTGGGGGGGGGGGGTCAGAATGAGGTGGTCCAGGGCATTGGAATTGATGAATTCTAGAAAGCGTTGGGCCAGTGTATTGGTGCTTGAGTAGTTTTCCCAGTTGATGGAGGGGTAGTTGAAGTCTCCTAGTATGAGAGTGTTGGACTTTGATAGATTCCAGGGTGCTTATGAACATGGAGTGAGTCTAGGGACATGGTTGGGGACCTATAGCAGGCTATGAACTGGATCCCAGTCTTACCCAATGTTAGTTGCACCCGAAGTATTTCAGATGCATTATGCTGGGCTACTAGTCAGGAGGTGTGGATATCCTTTATGAATATGGAGACACCACCACCTTTGGATCTTCAGTCCATGTTGTGGTGCCAAAAGGTGTGGAATAAGTTATAGCCTGGTAGTGCAGGGGTGCTTTCTGCTGCTTTAAACCAGATCTCCATTACAGCTTTGAGTGAGTGCATCTTGAGATTTAGACTTCTAGCATTGAGCAGCATGACCCTCGGATTGCATTTATTTATAGCTGTTACGGTGGTAATTTGGTCTTTGGAACACCACCTAAAAAAGGCACTATAGGGGTGGAAAGAACCTTAGCCAGTACCCAGAAACCCAGGGGTGGCAGATGGGGTGACAGATGCAGGCCATCTCTGGCAAAGCATTGAGGTCTGCCAGAGATGCTTTGCCAGAGATGGCCTGCATCTCTGGCAAAGCATCTCTGGCAGACCTCAATGCTTTGCCAGAGATGGCCTGCATCTCTGGCAAAGCATTGAGGTCTGTCAGTCATGTCATCCCAAGCAGACAGATACTGGATCCCCTTAGAATGACATTAGAAACTTAGCCAATTGTTGAAGTAAATCATTTTTTGTTTGTACTGCGGTATAATTCTGGGTGACAGTAGGATACTGCTCAGGGCTAGTGTCATACCTGCCTGGGCCACATAATCTGAGAGCTCCACCATGTCCATTTTCATGTAGTCCAGAGTACTTGTTGTGGAGTGACTTAAGTGCGTGTGTTATGTGTCGGATTCTGGAACCTGATAGACAGCTGACAGTTACCTTCTCCTTCTTCAATCTAGTGAGTGGGACATCTGTGTGCCTCACTATTGGGTCACCTATGATTACTGTATTGGGCAAGGTGTTTAGCCTTAGGGGCTTAGGTTGAGGGGCACACTGTGGAGGTGAGCTATGTGTCCTGTGGTTTGTGCTGTGTTGTGGTTGAGTGCATTTCTGTCTTGGAGGTCTCTGCTGTTTGGGTAAATTTCTATTGATTTGTTATTTTTAGGCATGTTATCTGTGCTACTGTCCTAATCTGTGCCAGCCATCCTTACATTTTCCATGGCAAGTATGGCAATTCTACATATCTTGTTTTTCACAGCAGTGAGCATTTGTTCAATTTATTCCTTTTTGCTTCATTGTTTATTGCATATGTATGCTAGTTTCCATCCATACAGTGTACTATTATCACCCAGTGACACTGACATTGCCATTCATATGACTTCATGTTATCCTCAGCCAAATCATAGGTGTTTCTTACCCATTGATATACATTGCTCGGCTGTCTGTTTTTGTCCTTCCTGGACCTAAGTGTACCACATCATACTGACCATTGTATCTGTGTCCTATTCTTTATCTGTCATATTTTTCTCCTAATTAGTCTGTTTTTTTCCTGCACAGTCAGCTGTGGAACAGGCAGTGTCCGTTATGCCCTGAACTGGCCACAGTGCCAACTGCTGTGTCTCAGCAGTTCCCAGGCCTGCCTAGCTGCAGGTGGTGAAGGTCATCCTAGAGAAGGTGACCTGAACAACTCTGTAATGACCTCTGGTGCTGCTCCTCTGGTGAGTACCTTGGATCCTTATTGGACAATGGCACAGAAGGATCTCCTATGTCACCTGGAATGAGGTGCAGCAGCTGGGGAAAGCTAAAGTAGATCAGCAGCGTGACACGTATATTGGCACCCTGGTATAGTCACATAGCTACCCAGGCCTGACCACTGGTCCACCAGAGGTGGAGCCTGCCATTTGATATCACTTAAACAGGTAAATGACTTCTGGCCAGATTCCTCCCCTGGAATGGCATATCTTCAGCCATCCTGTCCCCCTTCCTGGTGTTCTCCTTTGTGTGACACTCACCCTCCCATTTGTTGTCTACTCTTTCCCAGCTGTCCACCCTCTGTCTGCATCTCTCCATTTGTCCCGCCCCTTTGTATCACTACCTCCCCCATCAGACTTTGTGGTGTATGTTTGTCAGTCTACCTCTGCTGCCATCCCTATAACCTCCTTCCTGTGTGCAATTTCCCCACACTTTTATCCCCAATTCCTTCTTCTCAAACAATAAAAATGAGCACCTCTTCCACTGAAGAACAATGTTTTTCTGCCACGTTAAACCACTCTTCCCCTCCCTTTGACCTTCTTTATGTTCTTCTGTTAGCTCTTCCCCTTTCTGATAGTCATGTCACCCTCCTTTCCTTTCCAATTATAATACAAAACAGTTATCACTTTGCTCTGTAACCTGTGTATGGGCTTCCAGCTGTATCCATGTAACATATATGTGGCAGTGTGTCAGGCATGCCATCTGCATGTCAGTGGTCCCAGCTCAAGTGATTACTCATAGCACGGTATACTCACTTTCGCCGAGATTGCCAGTTTTGTGATTACGTGGCTTCATTGTGCAGTCTTGTTCCTAGCATGTCTGCACTGTGTTGGTATTTATGCATACCTACTACTTATCAGGTTGTGTCATGCAAACACAGTCCCACTACTAATCACAGGGTGGTCATGCTATCATACTTTCTAAATACCCCCCCCCCCCATTGTGTCTTTTGAGTTCATTGTTTTTCTAGTGAGAAACAATTGGCATTGCTAACAATGGAAACATACCAACAACATCCACGAATGTGAAAGCTTAAGTTGGTATGAAAGATTAAAAATGATAAGTTATGCAGCACCTCTTAGAGATATTTAAGAAAATACCTTATTCCATTATATAAAACATTTAGAGACAACAACCTCTGGGAATGCATAGGGTTATCAAAGAATAGTAGAGAAGCATTGAATAATTCTGTAGGAGATAATATAAGAATGAGAGATGTACTAATTGGTTTTCTAACAGAGTATCTGACACCTGAAATAGACTATCAAATTATATTAAAGTTAGCACTATTTTAGATATTTTAAGAACAGCTTGCATATTTATTATGGAGATGACTGCCTTACTATATTGGTAAGCTAGAAAGCTATTATTGCTCATGTCTGAAATATTTTTCTATAGTATGTATGTAACAGCTGCTATATTACCACATCTGTCTTATTTACTGGCTGCTATAGTATTCTAACCTTTATCTACATAATATAGAGTTTGCAGAAATGTAGAGAACATCAAAACTGTAACACTTTGTATACATAAAAAAAATACATTATACACTACAAGATTAATTTTAACCGATTTTCTCAGATATTTAATTTCTTAGCTGAAATACAGATACAGACCATAACATTTCCTTAAATATATTAACAAAATTATAGTAATACAGCTGGTAAAATAAATATTTGTTGCTCAATGCAGACCATCATTTCAGAACTGTAAGTCTGCTCAGTTCAATTTATAACTTAAAAGTTGGATAACTCACATACACAAAAGACTAAAGTTTCTTGTTTTGCCTTTTTGTATGTTATGTGATGAGCAAATTTAATAAAAGCAGCAATGCATGTGTTTGTGAGAGAGAAATACTACATCAAATGGAATAAAAATTTTCTAGATAGGGGTTTAAACCGACAGAGCAGAACATAGGCCTATTAAGAAAAGAATGCAAAACATTTTACTGGCTTGATTGTTTTCTACTGCTATGGTAAAATACGCTTAAAAGTGGAAGAGAACTGACTGCATGCTCATCCATACATGTACGTTTCTAGAATGCTCTAGAACTGCATTATCATTGCATGCTTTTTTTTTGCTTTTTACAGTCACCCCCCAATGCACACAGTTTATTTTGTTGTCACTAAGCATGATGACACTTCATTCCTCTATGCCTGCAAATCAAAATTTCCTGTAAAATTGGAGTGTGGACTGAATTAGAACACAGCTTCGATAACATAATCTTCATTACCGTAAGATTGTTTGCTTTCTGTGGGAAAGGAAATTACAAAACAAATGCAGTTAGTACTATAGTATCAGTACAGAATTTAGACAATTGTTGTTGTGTCTTTCGGCTTTTCCCGGTTAGGGGTCGCCACAGCGGAACTCCAGTCCGCTAATGATTGGTAGTTGATTTTTACGTGCCGAGTTACCAGCCCTGACGGACAACCTTCAACAAAGGTACGCCCATTCACGCATGTCACCACGCAGAAAACGCTCTAACTGAAAATCGAACCGGACAGTGTTTTACTGTGAGGCGACAACGATACAAGCACCACCACCGCGGGTGCAGAATTTAGACAATATTGCTTATAAAGTAGATCCTGTATTACAGAAGAAAATAGAAATGTGTAAACAGTTTTTTTCCTTCTGTAAAACACCACCAAAAACCTTGCCAATAGACACAAAATCTGTTATTTGAAGAATATGATGTTCCATCCACCAAACCGAGTGTGATGTCAGCATCACAAAACTGCTAAGTCCCTTCTTTAGGGAACTGCACTCCTATAACAATAATCCACAGAAATCTTTACATATACTACAAGCCTTGCACAGGTGCAGCTGATATAAAATGACATATGCAGAAATGTAAAGTACATAATTAGGAAAGTTCAGTTTATCATAACCTATACTTTTATTTAGTAAACTGCAAACACAGAGACACATATGTGCACCCCTACACACACACACACACACACACACACACACACACACACACACACACACACACACACACACACATACACACAGATTCTCAAACACATGAACAAAAACAATTCCATTTAAATAAATATTAATTTATATGTGAAAGGTTACTGCAGAGTAGGAAATATAAAATGACACTGAATTATATGATTTTGGTGAGGCAGGGATCCTGCAAAACCTATATTCTGTCTTGTGATAATTACATTAACAATGCAGTCTGTCACTGTTTTGTATAGACAATTATCCGTTCCCGTTTGTATTCTTATGGTTTCAGTGTGTCAGGTAGCATGTACTTTTTCTGTTGTCTTCAAATTTGCCTAGAGTTATATTAAAAGTTGACTTTTTAACGGTAAGACTGTTCTTCAATTTTATGATGCAGGCTTAGCAAAGTATCCTCATCTAGAATTTGTTACCACTATTAAAGTCACACAAGGATACCCTTTACTACTTCATAGAGGGTTTGAAAAATAAAAATATCAGCCCCTATTTGCAAAGTTGCTGAGGTTTATAAGGATTTTACGAGTAGAAACTGATTACAGGGTACCGGTAAATTGTGTCTGTCTAGCAGTACTACAGTAGCATGTAACCTGAGTTATTCTATTTAATCCTATGTCTTTTAGTTACTGTGTAGCAATGAACAGTACTTGTTACATTTCCATAAGACTATACATGCCATACTAAACCTTGAGGGATATGAGTCAGTACTAGA